>NC_068988.1:43826699-43831374 GCF_001194135.2 Octopus bimaculoides | reverse complement strand
CTACACTCCTTACTTTCTTGGAAATGTACACATAAAGTCGTCGGAATCATCATCATCATCATCATCATCATCATCATCATCATCATCATCATCATCATCATCATCATCATCACCATCGTCGTCATCGTCGTCGTCGTCGTCGTTGTTATAATAAACATTATCATCCCAAATATAATCTCTTATATGCAATTTATTCTATTTTCTTGAAGTAAACACTTATAATGAAACACGGATGTCATAATATTGATATGTTCGTTTATAGTTATAATATTGTGTTTCTAACATCGAGGTTATAAATAGTGAGTAGAAAATAGGAAGTTGTAATTTTTATACTATTTACTGTTGGAGTAAAGGAAGTGAAAAAGAAACGACATAGCATCTTGAACTCAGTTTCAAATCCTCTTACCTGTTCACATTACATTTTTATTTATATCTTATTTTTGAAGATGCGCAGGTGTGGCTGTGTGGTAAGAGGCTTGCTTCCTAACCACATGGTTCTGGTTTCAGTCGCACTGCGCGGCACTTGTGAGAGGATTTGTTGGACAGAAACTGAAAGAAGCCAGTCATATATATATATATATATATATATGCCATACATATATATGTATGTACGTACCCAATGTGTCTATGTATGTGTGTGTGTGTGTGTGTGTGTGTGTGTGTGTAAGTGTGAGTGTGTGTGTGTGTGTATGCGTGTGCGTCTGTCTGTCTGTCTGTCCATCTGTCTTTGGGCATGTGCTTGTGTTGGTATGTTTATGTCCCTCATAACTTAACAGTTCAGAAAACGGCATCGATAGGAAAAGTACCAGGCTTAAAACGAAATTTTAAGTCTAACACAAATATCTGGAACTTGAATGCCTTCAGAGATATCCATAATTTTGCAAATATCCATACCAGGTACTCGGCCTGTGGTTAAACATGCTCTCTTCCTTCTACCAGCCAGAGATGCTCTAAAAACAAAGCCAGGACCGTTGTCCTTTATCCTTTGACTAAGTCATACATAAGGATATGAAAATAATAAAATCTGTGATTAGGCTCAAGGGAGCAGCCCTAAGTCAACGTTATTGGGTAGTTGACTTTATTTATTGTTTGGTTTAACTCCAATACTTGACTTTTGGGTTCCTTAATGGATTTTGCTCTGTTGCGAACATTTGAATGAAGTCTCCTGTTGAGGATAACTCATCAAAGAAGTGTATTTTTTCCTTCTTTCTTTCATTAGTCTTGAAGACTCTGCGAAAACGTCATGAGTGTTATCCTTCTCACTAAGACAAAATATAAAAATTCTCCAGATTAACCACACACCGCCAAACGAGGGGGCTGTTACGTGGTTGTTCAGCCTGCTATAAACAGAGACCACAGCTTCAAGTAACAAATTAGTTTTTAAAAATTGAAGAACACATTGGATAATATGATCATAATGTAATCATAGGATCTTACATACATTATACCCTTTTGAAAAAAACAAGAATAAAAACGGGATGGTCAGGGTTTAAATGCTTTCATTAAAAGGTTTAATTAATCAAAGCTAACGTGGAGCTAATCAGTATCAGCAACATCAGTAACACCAGGTAGTACTTGGAGTTTTTAACCTAAGTCACTCCGTGTCAGAAATTCAGAGTAGGCTCTCGTCCTCTTTTCGTTAATGTATTTCCTGCAAACGTTGACCATTCAGTAGTCGTGGTCATGTGGTAAGATGCTTGCTTGTCAACCACATGGTTCTGGATTCAGTCTCACTGTGTGGCACCTTGGGCAAGTGTCTTCTATTATAACTTCGGGCCGAAGTGGAATTTGCTTTCATCCTTCCGGAGTCCTGGGTATGACATCCTGTGGTGAGGCACCAGTTTCAGGAGTCCTGGAGTTATGGGGAGCGAGGAGTCACCCCTTAATTACCATTACTCCTAGGGCCGTGCTGACTCCGAACAGTAGTACCTATCAGGGTCCTATCTATGGGCTAAATAGATTTTTGTAAGGATAGATTGAGCTCCTTAGCTGCAGTGAAAGCAATCAATCGAGGAGAAGAAAAACTTCAACATGCCGTAAGCCAGCACAGAAGAGTACGGCTGATAAATTTAACATGAGGTATGTCAATAACAAAGATACATATTAAGGAGGCAACTATCTCATGTCAGGGCGTATTCTGCTTCAGGTGGAGAGATAGTGGAAAATGATTCTGGAGTCGAAAAATTAGACTCTGTCAAGTACTGAAGTTGATTTATACAGCTATAATGTTTGCTCGTGAAGGTGCATGGCTCAGTGGTTAGAGCGCCGGGCTTACAATCATGAGGTAGTGAGTTCGATTCCTGGACCGGGCTGGATGTTGTGTTCTTGAGGAAGACACTTTATTTTACGTTGCTCCAGTTCAGTTCAGCTGTAGAAATGAGTTGCGACATCACTAGTGCCAAGCTGTATCGGTCTTTTCTATTTCTTTAGATAATATCGGTGGCGTGGAGAGAGGAAGCTGGTGTGTATGGTCGACTGCTGGTCTTCCATAAACAACCTTTCCCGGACTTGTGCCTTGGAGGGGAACTTTCTAGGTGCAATCTCATGATTATTCATGACCAGTGACAGGTCTTTAATGAATACTAGATGTGATTGGAATTACAATAGAAGAAATCTTAATCAAGATACCAGTCATTGCTGAAAGGCATTATAAGTAAACAAAGAAAAATTTCGAGCTGGAATGAAAACGGGGAACTGAGATTTGTCTTTCAACATTCTACTTTTTCTCTTTACCCTCGCGAGGGAGTAAATAGAGAAACATAACCACAAGTTATTTGTCTGAAATCATGTGCATAGCTTAAAATTCTAAAGACGTTTGTTTAACCGACAACAGCTGGGGCCCAGCTGGGGCAGAGGTGGTAGGCGGTTCATATCTTAGAGTTGTTTCGACATTAGGAATAACTATTCCGGACAAAGAAGACCAAAGAGGAAAGCATTTTAAAATAGATTCCTCCAATGCAAAGCAAAATAGGCATGTGTCTGATTAGATGCAGATGTTGAAGCATTTCATTTTTACGCACGCACGCACGCGTACATATATACATGTATATACAAACATACTTACACACATACATTATGTATGTGTGTGTATGTATGTACGTATATATATGTGTGTGTATGTATGTACGTATATATATGTGTGTGTATGTATGTACGTATATATATATATATATATATATATATATATATATATATAGAGAGAGAGAGAGAGAGAGAGAGAGACAGAGAGACAGACAGACAGACAGACAGAGAGAAAGATAGAGACCAACAGACAGAGAAATCAAGTGAAACAGAAAGAGGGAGTGAGACAGAGGGAGTGAGACAGAGGGAGTGAGACAGAGGGAGAGATATGTGTTTATATGTATCTACATGTGTATAGTTGTATGTACGTACACACACGCTCATACACATACAAATTTCAATACTCCGTTTATGTTTGTCGGTATCTATTGTTCTTGCTATTGTTATTGTTGTTATTGTTCTTTTTCATCAAAATGTATTCATTTATCCAGGCGTTGCGAAAAGTATGTGCGTACGTATGGTTTAAAGACGCACATTTATTAACGTCTATATACATCGTACATATATTTTACTGTGCGAGCCATATGTATGAAAACATAGGACTGTTTATCAAGGCACAATGAATAAATATATAAGCCTGCATGCTAGCTGTTTCTTCATACGTATAAACCAACATATGATGCATTTGCACACACACACACACACACACACACACACACACACACGCACACACACACACACACACACACACATACACACACACAGACGCACACACAGACGCACACACGCGCGCATTTCTCTTTTTATCTCACAGCCATAAACACTCACACACTGATATGTGTAAACGGATGTTTGGATACATATAAATATTTCTCAAATATAAAGAGAATGTATTTTCGAGTAAAGTATAATACAGCGCTCAATCAAATTGAACAAAGCATGGAATTGCATCATATATAGAGCTCAAATATAATATAATGCAATATATGATAGGATGGATTCTCCCGTCGAAGACGACGTATGAGCGTTCAGCATAATGTTCTGTTTATAGTGATCAAATGTATGCAGTACATTAGCTCACTCCTTCCATCAAATAGACGTAGCTTGAACAGGGGTACCACACGTCACGTGTTGAAGTGATCGCAGAGCAACACAAGATCAAATCTTTTGCTCAAGAACACAACGCATCACGCTAGATCGTGGGTGAAACACCCTAACCACTAGGCCATACGCTCTCGCTATATATAATATACTACAATACAATACAATGCAAAAATATAATGGAGGGGCGAGTGAACTAGTGGTTAAAAATCCAAGAGAACTGGGATGGGATCTTTATGATTTGACGGGCAACATTTTTTTATGCAGTGTTTTTGGTACCGAAACACTTTCAAACTTCGAATACTTGTATATTTTGTCTTTATGGAACAGATAAAAAAGTTTGTATTCGATGTTATTTCATGTAAAAAAATTGTCGTATTTCGGTAATTTCAACCAATTACTGACGTCTATTGAGGTGAAAACAATTACGCCGTGGAATGTAAACAACGGTGTTACGGGATTTTTTCCCTTGAATAAAATTAGTGCCGTTGTTTGTCAACAAAAACTATCCGTTGTCAACAACAACTATCAGCGGTATATATTTCGTTTGTCA
>NC_068988.1:43823419-43824790 GCF_001194135.2 Octopus bimaculoides | reverse complement strand
GATGGCACCATTCAAAAGCTATAACAATGCGAGTAAGTGCACTGTGACAAACGGTGTAAAACAATATCCGATAGTTTGGTCGTCTGGTCGATACAGTGATATAGTGAATATGTTATAATGTAATGCAAACGGAATGCCATGCCAAAATAAATTCGGCATGCATGCAACCATCCATATACAAGTGCTGAATTCAACACACACGTAGACACATACACACACTCATACTCACATATACACACATACATACTTACATGCACATACACACATACATACATACATAATATCTACATACACATACACACATACATGAGTGTACATGTGCCTATAAAAACAGACGCATACAGGCAGCCAGAGTGAGAGAGGGAGAGAGAGAGATTGATAAATGGTACGCTGTTAATAACGAGTAGAAGAAAATATACGTAACACAGGTTGTAGAATATAAAGTACAGGTTTTAGAGTGCGAAATCTACCCAGCTGACGATATCTACGTCGCAAATCAAAGTCTCCAGATCTTATTACGTTTCTTTCAGATGGCAATTAATCTAAAATAAATAAATGACTAACGAGAAGAAATATAACCTTTGATAAAGTAGATAATTTTCGTCGTTTCTTACAGTTGTGGAAAAGTATACATGGAATGGCAACTCTGGGTAGCAGTACAGATTGCTTTAACTTAACCCATTACCTCCCATAATTCTATTAACTGGAATTTTTTAAATGAAACTTTGATTTCTAGCATAAAACAGCCTTAGGAACACGCTGGATTAATCAAAATAACATTTCAAAATAACATTTTAAATAGAAATAAGCGAGATATTGGGTGAAAAATTAGCAAACCTCATTTGAATATCAGAGAAATATACCTAGTAGATATAGCAAAAAGGTTAGATATGTGTAAATATTGACAGATAATTACGAAATTTGTAATTTTTAAGTGATCTCATATGAGATCACTAGTAGGTAATGGGTTAATACCTCTCTAGTATGTACTGAGAAAAATTTATTTGTACGGCTGCTTATTTTAACAACGATACAAACACACACACACACACACATGTATATACACATACACATCCGGTAATAGATTACGACGGATTCATTTTAGTCATCATCTTTAAGGCGACGAGTTGACAAAATCATTAGCACGCCGGGAAAAAAGGCGCTGCGTGGCATTTCATTCGTCATTACGATCAGACGTCTTCTTTGCCTTTTCATCCTTTCGAAGTCGTTAAAATAAGTGCCAGGTGAGCTCTGAGATCGATGTAATCGACTTGCCCCCTCCCCTATTATTGGTGGCCTTGTGCCACAATTGGAAACCATTTTAGTCACCATCCAGCGTCATATATCTGTGTGATATAACCATACTTGTAC
>NC_068988.1:43821423-43822855 GCF_001194135.2 Octopus bimaculoides | reverse complement strand
GGGTGAAGATTCACTAGAGCTGTTTCAGACGTGTTTCTTATTGAAGAACACAGCATGTAAAAAATCATGTAAAAAAAAAAAAACGTTTTCTTCAGGTGAGTTAAGAGAAAATTTTGGCATTTAGGATTTTTCGCATTAATAGTGCACAATGCATATTGACCCTCCCGTATATATATATATATATATTAAAAAAAAATCAAAATAAGCAACACGGATTTCAGAGATGATTGCAGTACGCACGTTTCATGCTACTCCATTTATTTAAGTAATGCGAGCATTACATTAAATGCAATATGTAGATCAATCTTCAGCTGAATTACAGCTGAATTTTCATAAGTTTTTACGTTATTTAATGCTTGACTTTAAAAGAATCATTATTATTGTTATTATTACATTATTCCAGGGCTTACAGCAATAGTGTCTTGTTTATTTTGTATTTTTTACTTAAATAAATCTAATCCTTATGCCCAAAATTAATCTAATCTTTATTCAATTAATATTTTTTAATTAGCCCATGTTAATCTTGAAACAAATCCATGACTAACGAAACTTTTAATCAATCATCAGGTTCCTGTATTGGATGTCCTTGTTAATTCCTAATATCCTTTTTCTTTTTCTGTCCCTTAAACCTTAGTAAACCCATAAACTAATATAAATCATATACTAATTTTTCTTCTCATTATAAAAATAAAGCTTAAATTTTATGTGTCTTCTAAATAGTATTATTATATATATCAGCTAAAATTTTAAAATAATTTTTAAAAATATTTCAAAATAATTTTCATGAACCCAATATACTTAATATCCTTAGACTTTACACCTTATCTATAGCCTCTGTATTCAAAACTGACATTATTTCATGCTTTTTATTTTTATTAGCATACCTCTTATTGTTAAAATATGGGTTAAACTAATATTGATATCTGTAAAACAATACTCATGCTCTATTCAGACTAATGAAAAAGCCCTGTTTGACCTATATACCTAGGGTTTAATTCCTCAACATTTTGATAGTAGTAAAAAAAAACCCAACCTATAAGAGTGTTGCCACTCTGGCCAGAGAATCCTTTATAACCATATCTTTTATAACCTTGTCCATGCATAATGCTTACACCTTCCCTTTCCTTAGAAGTGATTGTTCCTCATACTATTACTACTAGATAAGAGACAATAAAATCAGACAGTTTAGAATTTTTGCCTAGAACCGATTACTAGCCTGATAGACTTGGCTATGTCAAGATGGATTTTTATGTATTCTTCCTCCCACTTGGATTTGAAATGTTGCCACAATTATAATATGTCTATTCTACTGTAATTTTCTGCATTTTCCTGCAGCTGAAGATTGGTCTACATATTGCATTTAATGTAATGCTCGCATTACTTAAATAAATGGAGTAGCATGAAACGTGCGTACTGCAATCATCTTTGAAAT
>NC_068988.1:43819659-43821413 GCF_001194135.2 Octopus bimaculoides | reverse complement strand
TATATATATGGCTCTCATAAGTAATTCTCATCCATGGCTCTCATCAGTAATTCGTGTGGCACTGAGCCATATGCATTAGCTAGGTCAAGCCATACCACGTTCAGATTTCTCTTGTTCTGTTTAGCATCCTGGATCGCTTTCCAAATCGAAAAACAGTGTTCAACGCATCCAGGGATCCCAGGGATTCCGGCCTTTTGAACAGATTCATCAACATGTCTATTACTCTGTAAATATATCACTGTTCTCCTCGAATGAATTCTCATAAAGATCTTACCTTCCACATTCAATAAGGATATCGGCCTAAACTGTTTTAAAGTCTTTGCATTGGCCTCTTTCGGCAGGTATATACCTTCTGCTTTACACCGATCCTCTACTAGAGTCTCTTCGCGTCACAGCTGTTGGAGTAGGACAAAGAGCTTCTTTCGCAGACGATTGCAATATTTGTATACTTTATACGAGATGCCATCACCTCCTGGGGCACTCTTTGCCCTAGCTTTTCTCACGAAATCATTCACCTCTTTCTCCCTGATGTCCCCAATTTGAAATTCGATATCAAGTTCTAAGAGATGCTTTAGCCCATTAAGAGGTGGCAGTGGCTGGTTACGGTGTGGATCGCTGTAGGTTTCTTTGATATGAGCGTCCAATTATTCTTTCGTGTACAATAAAGTACCACTCTTCGGTTTAGTGAACAGCTTCTTAGTAAACACGTACGAGTCCTTCAGAAACTTCCCCGGAGTCCTTTTACTTTCCTTTCGTCGCTCATATCGGCGGATATGTCGTTGCACATCACGACATTTCCTTTTCCAATCGTTGTACAGCAGCGCGAAGCCAGGTTTGTCGTCTTTCGCAGCACATTTCCATCGCTTTCTTAGGCTGGTCTTTCCCTTCCTCAATTGTTTCATTTTTCTGATCCTCCTGCTTGGTCTACACTTTCCTTTCGCTAATCAGATACTATCTTTTACTCCAAATAATTCCTTTCTTGTATCGTACGTTGAGTTTGTTAAGTTTCCCAGTTTCTCCACTATAAAGCCTGTCATTTTATAAAAAGCTCGACATATCTTGTTTTCAAACTCTTTATATTTTCCTTCCTCATTAGTAGCAGGCCACGGAACCCTCGGTTTCTTCCGAGTACTATCTGATGCACCAGTTTCATAACCTGCAGTTTCCTGTCGGGAACGCTAGAGCGTTTATCGATCCACTGTGGTTTGCATGTGTGTATGTATGTATGTATGTATGTATGTATGTATGTATGTATGTATGTGTGTATGTATGTGTTGTGTATGTGTGGGGGTGTATGTGTGTGTGTTTGAATCACGTGTTTTCGATGTTGGTGTGGCACCTTGGGCCAAGTGTTTGCTACTATAGTCTCGTGCCTTTTGAGTAAAGTTTTGTTAACGGAAACGGCGCTGAAACCTTGTTTTTCTTCCCGCTTCTCCCAATACACGAAAAGAGATGTAGTATATATACATATACACACATACATATGCATTTGTTATTGGTATTTACTTATAGTTATACAGATATGTGTATCTGTGCGTGTATCTCTCTGTGTGTGTATGTATGTGTATGTATGTATGTGTGTGTATGTGTGTGTGTGCACGTGTGTGTGTATATGTGTGCGTGTGTGTGTTCACTCCATGTATAGTTACAAAACACATTTGCATATAGTCACAGCGTATTTTACAACATTCATTTACGTGTGTGTGTGTGTGTGTGTGTGTATAAACATATATATATATATATATATATATATA
>NC_068988.1:43818062-43819433 GCF_001194135.2 Octopus bimaculoides | reverse complement strand
ATATATATATATATATATATATATATATATATATATAAGTATGTGCGTGTGTATGTGTGTATATGAGTATACACTCACAGACACAAACACACATACATAATGTGTTAAATGTGCTTTCATCAGTATACGTGGAAGTTGTCTTCTGAGCGGCATTTCCTCTGCAAACATTACAATTTGGTTATCGTGCCGAATTTGCAGCCATTAGGGAGTAGGATGACGTCAACTCGTGTCAAAGGTCGAGGCTAGACTACATGCCAAAATGTATCGTACAAGTTAGTGCCTTTCACTGCTGGTCCAATCGGAACAACATTTAGTTTATTAGTTGAATTAATAAGTTAGTTACATCAGTTAGAACTGTGCTAATTAAATCTGTCCACAAGGCTATTTATATTAGAGGTTTGTGTGTATGTGTGTATGTGTGTGTGTGAGTGAGATGCGTGTACGCGCGTGTGCGCGTGTATATATGTATGTGTAAGAGTCCGCCCACACAATATAAATACATACATTCATATATCTGTGTATACATACGCACACACACACATACGTAGTTATATATATTATGTATATATATGTATATGTGTATATATGTGTATCTATGTATATCGATGTGTGTATGCATACATATATGTATTTATGTATACATATATATGTGTGTATGTGTGTCTATGTCAGAGGCGACTCCAGGTCATTAGCGTTACTCGGGCTCATAACAAATTTCGTCACTCGGGCTCATCACAGATTCCGCATAAGACACATGTCTGCTCGAAGAATTTCACGTTTTTCCTCTTTATTTTTAGCCCCAAATAGCTTATTTTTTTTATATGTATTTCTCCATTTCTAAGTTAAGGGTAAAAATAAAGCAACCTTGCAAAACCCAGCAGATTTTTACACACAGACGCACAGAATAACAGCAATCAAATAAAGACAGCGGAATGCACAACAAACATCAGTGATCTGACTGTCACCTGTACTCTTGACAAGAGATGCCAGTTAGTCTTTTACACCTACCAGGTTCGTTCGTATTAGCCCAAATTGCTGGATAATTTTTCGCTCTTTTAAGAATATTGTAGATCGGAAACTTTTCATAGATTAGAATTTAAATCCTAATCTCTATAGAAATTTATTGTTTCAAGAAAACATTGAATTTGAATTATTTTTAATTTTTACGATTATAGATAACAACTCGGGCTGTAACTTGTGAGACCGAATCAGGCGCGTGTGAATGATGTCGAGAAAACGTCTGCTACGAATGATATTTTTTGACACAGGGCACCTCTAAGACGACCGCCAGACGTTGAATGAAAATAAATGAACTGCGACCAGGTTCAATAAAAGGAGCCCGAGTTATTGGCTGAAATTACATACTTGAAG
>NC_068988.1:43813332-43813853 GCF_001194135.2 Octopus bimaculoides | reverse complement strand
CCGCTATCGACCCAGCGACGACAGATTAGAAGCGTGTTCGGATATGAACGAAGAAACATGACTTCTCTCTCTTCTACTATTTTAACTTATATTGGCAGTGTGGTAAGTAGCCTGCTTACCAACCACATGGTTCCGGGTTCAGTGCCACTGCGTGTCACCTTGGGCAAGTGTCTTTTGCTATAGCCTCGGGCCGACCAAAGCCTTGTCAGTGGATTTGATAGACCGGAAACTGAAAGAAGCCCGTCGTATATATGTATATATATATATATATATATATATATATATATATATATATATGTATGTATATGTTTGTGTGTCTGTGTTTGTCCCCCAACATCGCTGGTATGTTTACGTTCCCGTAACATAGCGGTCGGTTCGGCAAGAGAGACCGATAGAATAAGTACTAGGCTTACAATGAATAAGTCCTGGGGTCGATTTGCTCGACTAAAGGCGGTGCTCCAGCATGGCCGCAGTCAAATGACTGAAACAAATAAGACTAAAAGGAATAAAGAATATATATA
>NC_068988.1:43808710-43812647 GCF_001194135.2 Octopus bimaculoides | reverse complement strand
ATATACATATATATGTATGTATGTATGTATGTATATATATATGTATATAGTCTCTTCTATTTTTTAATTAATATAAATCTTCCACTGAAGAGGGAACCGGTTTCCAACAAAGATACAAGGCTCCATCTTTAGGATGTAGCTAACACAGACAAATTCACATTTGGGACTTGGCGAAAGCCTTGCACATTTTTATTGTTCCACTCACAAATTGACTATGTATGTATGTATGTATGTATGTATGTATTATGTATGTATATGCATTCTTTCATCTTTAATTTTTAAATTCATCTTATAAAGAAGGAATTGGTTCCTAACAGAGAAACAACTCACCATCACTGGAATTTGGAATTTAGATAACTAGAGAGGATATATACATGATGAACGCTAGAAAAGTTTTACTCTTCCGTCTATTGGGTTATATTTGAATTGATCAGTTATTTTGCCTGTTTCGACTTTCACATTAACATACCTAAAAGTACCGATAATTATTAGCATGTATTTGAATCGTTGTAGAGAAGCTTTGGATTTTCTAACGCCCGTATACATATATTCCCTTTCTCACTGATTTTGAAAGAAATGTTCTCATCTGCAATGTACTTAAGCTTAAATAACTATACGTGTATTGTTTTTCTATTCCAAACAACTAGATTACGTCAGTTATGTTTGTAGTTGGTGGAAGATTTGATGGGAGTGTTCTACCATTATTCCTTGTGATGAAAAGTAAGAATGCTCTCAACCACAGAAATATTTTTTCTATATATGTTCTCGGGCTGACGTTCCTAAAGATGGCGCTGCATCTTGACATATTTTGAGGCAGCTGCTTATCACATGTGTAATATATTCCACAGACGTGACATAATAGACATTTTCTGTTGCATCTTGAGTTTCAGCGCCTCAGTGTCTCTTATTACATACGAATTTTGCTGCTTTCTCTTGTTCTTAAAAACTAAAAACATAACCATCAACATGTGACATGATGTAATAGTCATGAGTTTGAGAACGGTTACACACTTTCTGTCAATGATAGCAGCATCATGAAGTTTACAGAAAACATACTCTTTTATAACCTTTACTTAGTATCCTCAATGCTTTTCCTTCAGACCTTTGTTAATATAAGCTTGTCCAGCAATTCTAGGGTCACACAGCAGATCATCAGGTGGTGAGTTCGTGTATAATTCACTACAAATCCATTGGTGTTGTTCTATCCTCTTTTGAGCACTTGGCTGATGTATTTACTTTTGCTGCTGTTGTTTAACAGATGCAGTTTAGGTGATCTTGTATGACATCAAACGTTGTAAGGACTAATATTAAGCACCTCCTCGCCTTTTTCTTGTGGATATTAAGAAGCCTCTGGTTGATATTAGTGGAAGCTTCTAGTTGATGTCATAATATTTCAGGTTTAATATCTAGGAAGTGGGTTTCCTCAATCGACTAATTAATACCTCCAAAATTTATTTCAGTACTAATACTGCAAATGTACCTTGACATATTGTATGGTTGTAAAAAGAATATAAGATCTCCTCGAGCCTTTTAAAATACTCCTGCTTCAATCAAGGAGCCACATTAAGTACAACAAAGCCATCTAAAATGTGTAGACCTCTTCGTATACTCATAGAACAACGTTGTATCTACAGAAAAGGACATGAACCTTCGTCTCGCAACAATGATGCATTTCTTGACGGCCTTAGTGCAATCTAGACGTCATCATAATTTGATGAACGTAAAAAACGCCTTTTCTGCGGCATGGTGGAATCAGTGCTATTTTACTTAAATATATAGAGACAAGGTTTGATGACGTTTGCATTCGCATGTTACGAGCCGTATTGAATATCTCCTGGAAAAAAATCATTTAACCAAAGGTTGTACGACAAATCTTCTTACCTGCACTAATGTCATTAGAGAGAGAGACACCTGCACTTTACGTAACATTTCTGGAGGACTGAGTAAGAATTCATAGGCGGCACACTATTATGTACACTCCGACATGAATATACTTAGGCTGGCCGTCCAGGAAATAAACTATATTCACTAGCTTTATACTGACTCTGGATGTGGGATGTTTCCATGTTGACCTACCAAACACTGTGAGGGATCGTGATGTGGTGTGATCAAATTGGATAAATCCGAATAAGTTTGACCAGATGATAACGAAGAGGGTAATTTCAAGTGCCACATTAAAAAAAAAACCTAGTACAGTATTCTATTTCTGTTAATATCTTGGTCTTTAGGCACACCTTGCGTGAAAAAGGAAAGATACATTGGTTAATAACGTAAACGTTTTGCATTTCGGAAGCTTTCTTTTTTGTTTACTGCGTTGAATTATCAAATACGAACATTTATTTTAACGAAACCCAATTCTCGAATCGGTTGAAAATGCTTTTATTCGACCCAGTTGCTTTCAACATTGTAAATATTTCAAAGACAGATTTTTAAATCACCCACAAAATGTTTATGGGTAACATTAGTGTCTCTTGTCGTAAGCCCTAACACATTACCAGACATTAGATTCAGCGCCAAAATAAACAGCATCTCGTCCTGTCTCCTTTGAAATATCCCATTTGAAATAATTATCAGAGTCAATTGTTTTACTTTCCGTTATGTATTAGAAGATTCCTGAGTAGTTCTTTGTGATCCTTTCAATGGCATTATTTAGTGCATCAAGTAATTTCGATTGTATGTATGTATGTATGTATGTATGTTGCATGCATGTATGTATGCATGCACGCATGCATCTATGTATGTATATATGTATGTATATACGTATGCATATATGTATACGTGTCTATCTGACTATGATGTATATACACACACACATAGATAGATAGATAGATAGATAGATAGATAGATAGATAGGTAGGTATATAGACAGACAGACAGACAGACACACACACACACACACACACACACACACACACACACACACAAGCACAAACCTACACATACACACATATGTCTGTCTGACAGTATTATTGTTGATAAATGTATGTTGGTACGTCTAGTTGCCAACCGTCTCATTCTATTGTCTTTTAGGCTTTTCTCTGACATATGGTTTGCTTTGTAATGAATAAAACACTCTAATTTCTAAGTTCTGTATATTATGAACGCTGGGTTAGGTTTATATAAGTCTTGACAATGACTTTCTACTATATAGACACGTGTCGTTTGAGAGTTTAAAGATCTAATTAAATTTTAATATTTAGGCGTGGCTTTGTGTTAAGAAGATTACTTCCCAAGCACATGGTTCCAGGTTCAGTCTCACTGCGTGGCACCTTGGGCAAGTGTCTTCTGTTATAGCCTGGGAAACTGAAAAAAAGCCTGTCGTGTATATATATATATATATGTGTGTGTGTGTGTGTGTGTGTGTGTGTGTGTATGTGTGTGTGTGTGTAAATACATACACACACAGCCACTAAACCTTTTTTTATTTTCTCAATATTTGACTGGCATTCTTATATTATCAACCCCCGAAGTAATGAAAAACAAAAGTGAGTCCCTCAGGATTTGACCACAGAAAGTAAATAGCATGAACGATTACCTACAATGAATTTTTCCGATGCTCTAAAGAGTTTGCCAACTTGCCACCTTAATGATATAAAATAAAAAATGGATTGGTTTAAATGGTATTAATTGTTATTATATTCTTAACCTACCATCTTCTCTGCCCACTGATATTGTTTCCTATCAGAAGCAATCGTCATTAAACTTTCCTACTAATATCCAACCCTCTCGTTCTTAATCTGCTCCTTGGTATCCTTCAGGTTGGCGAGGCTTGAAGGTTGGTTCTATCTATCTATCTCTCTATCTATCTATCTAACCGTCTATCTCTCTGTCTGTCTATATGAACTATTACATACACACACACACACACACCCACCACACCACATCACACACATATATATTATATACAATTCGTATATATATATATATATATATATAT
>NC_068988.1:43804425-43805909 GCF_001194135.2 Octopus bimaculoides | reverse complement strand
ATATATATATATATATATATATATATATATATATATATATATACATGTGTTTGTGTGTGTGTGTATGTGACTGAACGTATCCTATCTCTCTCTTTTAACTTTTTTCTTGTCAAAGAAAATATTTCTCCAGCGTTTTCTATTTTACCCATGTTCTGGTCTAACGACCCTCCATGTTTGTTTTCGTTCGGTTTCCTTGTATGTCTCCACTGTCCTGTTTTTGTTCCCAAGTTTTACTCTCCATAAATCCAAAATTTTACTTTGGTACTTATGGGACCAACTGTCTTCGAAGAATCATATTGTCGTTCCATGCTCGAAACGAGGAGTAGATAGACAACCGACAACTGATGAAGCCGCTTGGCACGGATTGACCTTGAACTCTGCTGTGCATGCGCACTAAGTTTTAACGTTCTAGCTCTCTTGGAAGTAATGTGTGCAGCGTGTGTTCATTGCATTGACCGTGACAGAGAAACTTAAGCAGAGAATCTGCATCAAATCTTGCCTAAAGCTTGGCGATACCTGCTCAGAGTCCTACGCAAAGTTTTCAAGACGTTTTCATTGTTCTCGACACACGTAAAGGAGATCTTGTGCAATTGAAACCTGAGTGTTTTTTCGGTTAGCTGAAAGCAGTTTTGGCACAAATCTGGCAGACACGTATCTCATACCCAAATCTTCAGTGATAATGAGCTGAACTGAACCGTATCTAATCTGCACATCCTCTGACAACTCACGGATGGTGATTCGACGATTTCCCTTCACAGCTGCACCCACATCTGCAATGTTTTTCTCAGTTCTGCTAGTTTCAGGTCTCCCAAAATGTTCGACAATATCAACATTTTTTCGGCCATCTTAGAAACGTCTGAACCACTGGTACACTCGTGTACCACTAATACACTCCTCTCCGTACACTTTCTCTAACCTTGCGTAGGCCTCTGAGCAGGTATCGCTACGACAACTTTCTTCGTCATGGTCAATGCGACGATTGCACGTGACACACATTACTTCGAAGCACTGCATTAAACAACGAAAATGAGCTAGAGCGTTAAAGCTTAGTGCACATGCACAGCGAAGTCCAAGATCACTCTGCGCCAAACAGCTTCACTCTGCGCCAAACAGCTTCACTCTGCGTGTTTTAGCTTCGCTACTCTAGCTATAGTCCGGCTACTGATCAAACCTCGTATATAAACACACACACACACACACACACACACGAGGGTGAGCTGAAAAGTTCCTGGTTTTAAGGGTATCACGAAAGGTGTTCTTTTTAAAGAGCTTAGAAAAACTGAAGGACCGCTGCAATAAATGTGTGAATCTGAGAGGAGAATATGTTGTATAAAATCATAATTGACTGATTCTCCTGTACTTTCTTTTACCCAAAGCCAGAAACTTTTCAGAATCCCCGCGTGTGTATGTGTGTGTGTGTGTTTTGTGTGTGTGTGTGTGTGTGTGTGTGTGTGTGTGTGTGTGTGTTTAACTGATTTTGAATT
>NC_068988.1:43799365-43804415 GCF_001194135.2 Octopus bimaculoides | reverse complement strand
GTGTGTGTGTGTGTGTGTGTTTGTGTGTGTGTGTACCATATATTTCCGAGTATAAGACGACCTTTAGATCAGACGGGGTCAAAGTTTGTAAAACTTTTCATGAATTTATCTGATATCTATAGTATAAAACTACTGCTAAATTACAAAACTATTTATGTACAGGCTAGCTTTTGCAACAACAGGTATCTTTAGAAATATTGGTCATGTAAAGATGAAGTTATAGCAAATGTTTTTTTTTTGTTTTTTTTTTTACTTCGATGTTACCGAGAAGACGGTACAAGAGTGGAGAAAGAATGAGGAAAAATTAAGACAAATGCACAAACAATAATGTGCAATGGGAAGAGGAAGCAGTCGTTGGCCGAAATTGGAAAATGATGTAGCAGAATGGATACTCCAGCAGAGACGAAATAGCTGCATTGTAACACAAAATAAATAAGATCTAATACCCTAAAGAAGAAAGTAAAGATTTTAAAGCAACAGTAGGCTGGTGCAATCGTTTTATTAACAGAAAAAAAATCTCGTAATAAGGGAGAAAACAAAAATCACCCAAAAACTCCCGAGAGATCTCGATCACAAAGTAACCAGTTTTCAAGAGTTCATCATCTAGCTGAGAAAAAGGCATCAGTTTCCATATTGGAAATATGGATGAAACTCCATTAAACTTTGACATCTGAAAGGAGTAAAAACAGTGCACGTTAAAAGCACAGGATGTGAGAAAACGAGGTTTATGGTGGTATTATCCTGCATGGCTGACGGTACAAAATCAAAACCCATGGTTATTTTTAAACGTAAAACAAAGCCCAAAATAGATTTTCCACCTGGCGTTTTTGTTCATTTTCACGAGAAAGGGTGGATGGGCGAAAGTGGTGTGAAATTACGGACTGAGAATTTTTGGAACAGGTGGCCAGGTGGCATACGAAACAAACGCAGTTTATTGGTTTGAGATATATTTCGTAGCCACCTAACGGCAAATATTAAAAATGGTTATCCAAGACCAATACTGATATTGCTGTTATTCCTGATTGTTTGACTTCTGTACTGCAGCCACTTAATGTCTGTTTAAACAAATCATTTAAAGATAATGTAAGAGAGCAATGGAATGACTGGGTGATGAATGGAGAAAAATCTTTTACAAATGGTGGAGCTATGCGTGCTGCCTCAGTTGATGTTCTCTGTGATATTGTTATAAAGGCATGGGACAAAGTTAAAGAATAAAATGTGATAAAATCATTTAAAAAATGCAGTATCTCTAATGCCATGGATGGTACCGAAGATGATATTCTGTACATTAGCGGCGACGAAGTCGAAATCGATTCACCAGGACCAGACTAGAATACTTACGATGATGGCATATGAGATGAATCTTGTGATTTGTATAAGAAACTTTTAGAAACAGATGGTGATGATTGTGAGGAATTTGATGGGTTTTAGATAAATACATGTGGCAGGTTTGATGTTTTATTAATATGATTTATCTTGATATGAAATCCAAAAAATTATATTGTTTTATTATATAATTGCAAGTACTGTAAAATAATTTTATTGAAAAATAAAGGTTGTGTGTAACCCAAATTGTGTTATTTACCACCAAATGATAATAGATATTTTATGAAAAAATAAATATATTATTCTAAATGCTATTACTACAGTTATACATCACCATTAACATTTTTGAAAGGTTAGCGCAAGATAAAGGTTACTGTGAGTGCAACCATAATTCGATGCTTACATTTTCTCAGCCGAGCTCACAGAGGTAAAAGTTGATTTCAATGATATAAAATTATCTCTAATGAGTGGCTGTGTGGTAAGTAGCTCGCTTTCGAACCACATGGTTCCGGATTCAGTCCCACTGCGTGGCACCTTGGGCAAATGTCTTCTACTATAGCCTCGGGCCGACCAAAGCCTTGTGAGTGGATTTGGTAGACGGAAACTGAAAGAAGCCTGTCGTATATATGTATATGTATATATATATATATATATATATATATATATATATGTATGTATGTATGTGTGTGTATATGTTTATGTGTCCCCCCCCCCAACATCGCTTGACAACCGAGGCTGGTGTGTTTATGTATATATATAAGGATAAAACAGGTAAGATATATATAAGGAAAAAGCAGGTAAGATGCTGCCAACCTTAGAAGGATCAGAGAACACCACCACTGTGGTAATTCTACTCTGTTCATTAGTTTTCCAAATTTTCTCCTTGCCAATTACATCCTTAGTCGTGGTGTGAAGACATCCACATCCAGCGAACAGAGACACAGTTTCATACAACTTGCCAAATAGAGATCTAACTCCATTATCGACCGAGAAAGTTTCCAGTTTTTCTTTTGCAGACACAAGGAAAGATCCTGTAACTTTGGAAATTGATATATAGGTAGAAATCTTTCCTTCTAATCTCATGTTTGTGCGATGACCCCAGGAAGAGAAGCTCTTGTATTGTCTATGTAGTGCTGCCAAATATTTGTTCTTTCTACTAGATAATCAATATCCAGTTACGAACTCTTGCATAGAGCGTTTCCAAAAGATGGATTTTCTTTTACACTCTTACAATGAGTATTGGTATTGTTGCTACTAGAATTTATTTCTTTTACTTGTTTCAGTCATTTCACCGCGGCCATGCTGGAGCACCACCTTTAGTCGAGCAAATCAACCCCAGAACTTATTCTTTGTAAGCCTAGTTCTTATTCTATCGGTTTCTTTTGCCGAACCGCTAAGTTACGGGGACGTAAACACGCCAACATCGGTTGTCAAGCGATGGCGAATGGAGAAACACAGGCACACAAATACATACATGCATGCATACATACATACATATATATATACATACATACATACATACACATCTATGTGTGTGTGTGAAAATGTTCAATTATATTTCATCCTTTACTTTGGAGAGTTCCAAAAAGGCGATGTACAACGGGCTCTTTTCAGTTTCCGTCTACAAAATCTACTCACAAGGCTTTGGTCGACCCGAGACTTTAGTGGAAAACACTTGCCTAAGGTGCCACGCAATGAGACTGGACCCAGAAGCATGTGATTGCGAAGCAATCTCCTGACTTCTTTCAGTCATTTGACTGCGGTCATGCTGAGGCACCTTGAAGAATTTTTAGTCGAATGAATCGACCCCAGTATTTAATATTTTTTTAAAGCATAGTACTTATTCTATTGCTCTCTTTTGCTGGATGGCTTCACATTAGATTGTAGAAAGTGTGCATTTTTACGTAAAATATTCGCGATACTTATCTTCTTTTGCTTTAAACACTGTGGATTTACATTCATCCTAACTTTTTATTTGAGTGTAAACCAGCATTTGCAAATATTTCTTTCTTTCTTACTTTTTTTATTTTTACATAAGACTTGAAGATTGTTCAAAGTCACTCTGTACAGGAATAAGAAAAACAAGAAAGAAATTTTCCCTGCAGTTTTACTTGATATAAACAAGTATTTGTAAGAAAGTACGTCAGAACAAATCGACCAGACATTGTTGTAGTGGATTAAAGGAAGAAGTGAACCAAGATAATAGATGTTGCTATAACTGGTGATGCACGAGTAGGTGACAAAGAGCTGGAAAAGACTGAAAAGTACAAGCTACTAAAAGACGAAATTGCACGAATGTAAGCAATTATTAAAGTAACTATCATCCCAGTAGTTGTAGGGGTACTGGGAGCACTAACGACCAGGTTTGAGAAATATGCTGAAGAAACTGAAATTGTCATGAGGGTAGGACATGCTCAGAAAACTGTTCTATCGGGAATAACGAGGATTTTGAGATTGGTACCTAGGTGTTAAGTATCGGGAAAATGCCGCTAAACACTTTGTCCAGTAACGATTCTGCTACCTCTCTACCTCCATAATAATAATAATAATAATAATAATAATAATAATAATGAAAAGCAGGCATCGGAGGGGCGATGCATACTTGGCGCGCAGATAATTTTTTTCTCAAATTAGAGTGTGGCTTTCAACGCGTTGTTTACCCATGCTTTTTAATTGAACTGAATTAAGCTTTGTAAGTATTTCACTAAAAGAGGATTAGAAGCTTTGGAAGATAACAACTAAAAGAAGATTTGATAAAATATTGCATAGAATTTGAGAAGTGTTTTGAACGTCTGTCAATGATGACAGGCGAATCAAACGTACTGTAGTTCGTTGTAGAAAATAAATAAGATGACTTGCTCATCGGGAAATTTGTAAGTTCGATTTTTTAAAACTTGTATTTCTTTGTTTAGTATCACCATATAGGTATTTATACTCCGGTGAAAATAAAAACTCAACTCATAAACGAAACCCTCGAAACCATCACTGCACACACACACACACACACACACACACACCCACCCCCACACACCCCCACACACACACAGAGTCACATATGTATGCATGCATGCATGTATGTATGTATATCTGTATGTATGTATGTATGTATGTATGTATGTATGTATGTGTGTACCCATACGTGTCTACGTGCATAGGTACACCATGATCTATACACACGCAGACGAGGGTCGATTCAAATAATACACATATAAAATGTGAGTACTCCATCTGGTGAGAGATAAATAGAATATAATAGACATAATACATGTTTTATGTGCTAGTAATAGATTCTTGTGTTGAGAACATGCCAAAACGATGCATACACTCCGTACACAAATTCTTTCGCAAAAAATCTGCACACTGAAAACATTTTGATTCACCCGTCCGCTAGTTTTGAAAATAATAAAACCAAAATATAATGAGTTCGAGCCACTCACCCAATGAGAATTTCTATCAAGTTTACTGAAATTCCGTACAGCTGTTTTCCAGTAATTTTGCAAACGCACAAACAGACCAGGATGAGTGTCTACATTACACTGCTTTCGCTTACGTGCGCAGGATAATAATAATAATAATAATAATAATAATAATAATAATAATAATAATAATAATAATAATAATAATAATAATAAACAAGGACAAAGGATGAAAAGTGATGAAGGACAAGATTCATCGTGGTTTCCGTTTAGTCTTTGCAAAAATATACTAGAAAAAAGATCGTCCC
>NC_068988.1:43798689-43799086 GCF_001194135.2 Octopus bimaculoides | reverse complement strand
TATATATATATATATATATATATGTATGTGTGTGTGTGTGTGTGTGTGTGTGTGTGCACATACATATATCAATAGACACACGCACGCACGTCCGCACGCACACACACATACTTTAATTTCTTATCCGGTGTTTCCTATCAGATTTCATATGCCTTCTTGTATAACTATAAACAAATAAATGGCTGCCTCATCTTTGATATGTGTGCGTGTATGTTGGTGTGTCTATGTGTATGCGTGTGTGTGTTTGCGTGTGTGCGTGCGTGCCTGTCACGCGTATACATATATTCACATATACTCAGAGACGTATAACACACATACTGACATGTAAATGTAAACATACTGACATAGACAAAGGAGTTGTCTATAAATAAACAACTTGACAATTGATAGTATATAT
>NC_068988.1:43792395-43798590 GCF_001194135.2 Octopus bimaculoides | reverse complement strand
ATATTGTGATTTACTTCTCAATATCATGGGGAATGTTTTCTGTTTTGTTGTTCTCCTTCCCCTCCTCTGTTAATTTCGTATGTGACTTTGATCAACAAGACGTTTGATTATTATAGACTAGATTTTGTATCTGGTCTTTTACCTCCTCAGTTCATCCTTTTCACTATCTTCCCTTCTCTCTTTTCACTTGGTCGCGTTTCCTCTTCGTTTGAATATGAAAAGCGTGACAAAAAAAACCAAAAAAAAAACCTTGTAATTTATTATAGCTTGTAAATGACTCTAAGGCGTCAAAGTGGCAGAATTTTTAGCACGCTAGGCAAAATGGTTAGTGGCTTTACATACAGAGTTCGAATTCTGTCGAAAAGTGTCAATTAAGTACTGAGCCGATATAATCGACTATCCACCCTGCGCCAAAACCTCAGGCCTGTTCTTATAGTAGAAGGAATAATAAGTAGCTTTACGACCCTTTTACGTCGTGAGTTCAAATCGTGATCGACTTTGCTTTTAATCTTTCCGGGAGTCAAATAAGCAGCAGTAAAGCACTGGGATCAATATAACCGTATTCCCAAACCAATCTGGCCTTGAACTGATGTTAGAAATCATAATACTGTTGGTGGATGAAGAGGTTGATGGATGATAGAGTAAGTAGATTGGCAGTATCCAGTTATATTTTTGTGCGTTCTGTTCTCACATGTGTGTTCTGTTCTCATTTGTATGTTCTGTTCTCGTTATACCTTTCATCCTTACGAGATCAACAAAGTACATGCGCGCGAAGTACTGAAGTCGATATAATCCACCATAACTCGTCTCCAAAGCTGTGACGCTGTACTTATGTCAGACATTATTATCACTAGTAACTGTGTTGGGCTGTGCATGGCCGAATCAAGAGTGCGAGGGAAGAAAAATAAACTTGCGGTATTTTGTTACAATCTTTTTACTCTCTGATTTCAAATACCAACAAGGGAGACTTCGTCTGATATCCTTCCGGTGTTAATAAAGTAAATATCAATCACGTATTTGTAGCTAACAAATAACTAGTACCTCGTCCCTAGATATGTATTCTTGAGCTTGTCTTAGAAATCATTATGTGTAGCCGAGAATGGCAGCGATTAGTCAGAAATTTTCAGTAGAATATATTTAGTTTGCCTGTTCTCACGCGTGTCAGTTTTATGTGCTGATTTGCTTAGCCATTACAGTAGAATATGAGTATCTATAGCACTGGTTCCCAACCGAGGTCCATTTGACCCTTGGGTGTCCATGTAAGATTTTGTTAAATTTTAAGTGCAATGAATTGCTTATACTTGTACAATATACAAAATATTTTAATTTTTTAAATATAATTCCTAGTAATATTTAATTATCAAAATACGGTAGGATTTTTTAATAAAATGGCTATGAAAGTCCAATAGAGTAAAAATATGAATCAAGGGGTGGAAGTGGGGTCCATAGGTAAAACGTGGTTGAGAACCACTGGTCTATCTATATAATATCATTACAGTCGAAAGGGAACACTGTAGCGGTAGCCAGTGTCCACTTGCAACTTCGACTTCTTCATTGTGTCAGCGATCTCAAAATCTAAGGGGAGTAATTTAAGGTGCGAAGATTAACCTGAACAAATTGGCCAACATGTAATTCGAAGTCAAGTGGAATACTAGGTTCTGTTTAAGTTGTTCTCAGTTTCACTGAATCTAGATTTCAGATGGACAGAAATTAGAATTGAAGCGGAGTAATGAATCTTGTTCAGATAATAACCGAGAGGACGTTTTTCTTAAAAGTTCTCTTATAGATAACAAATGCGTACGTTACTTCGGTGATGTGCGGCAGCACGGTCCATGAGATTTCCTCTTGGTTCTCCTGAGCATACTGCAGTATCTACAATTAAGCGCATCGCAGGTAACTTATGTTGTCCTGGCATATTGTTAGCATGCTGGTATGGACTTCAACAATTAATTAATTGATTTTGTAGAGAAAAGACATTTTCCTACAATCGGTCGAACTGTGGTTCCGAGAAAACAGTAAGATGAATAGAGATGCTTGTCTATGGAATGTCAACTTATCCTCAATGTCTTCCTCCAGTTGAATAGTTGGATAAGTAAACCTTGCATCCTGCAAATGTTCAGTGGAGTATTGGCGGGATGACATTCATGGCGTCTTCTAACTAAAGATTGGTTTCAAATTTTGGCTAACAAATGTCAAGGGAGGACCTAAGTCGATTATATCGACCCCAGTAATCAACTGGTATTTATTTCATCGTCCCGGAAAGGCAATGTCAACCTCAGCAGCATTTGAACACAGAACGTGAAGATAGACGAAATGTTGCTAAGCATTTTGCCCTGCGAGCTAACGGTTCTGCCAGCTCGCCGCCTTTACGGTTTCGAATTTTCGCACAAGGCCAGAAATTTCTAGGAAGGAGGATATGTCAATTACATCGATCCCAGTAATCAACTGGTACTTATTTATCGACCCCGCAGAATGAAAGGTAAAGTCGACCTCGGTGGAATTTGAACTCAGAACGTGAAGACGGACAGAATACCGCTAAGAATTTTACCCGGCGTGCCAATGATTCCACCAGCTCGCTGCCCTCTTCTAACTAAATATTAACAAATCTTCTCTGAAGAAATGATCCACCTTAGATTATGGGTAATTTCCGGAAACCTTTAGCCCACTTACAACCGGTCTTGTAATTTTTTTTCCGACCTGCTTATTGATTATAAAGAAAGAGAAAGTATTGTGGACAAAACTGAAACAACTCAAGGATCTGTTTTCCTCTCTACTTTCTTCAAGTATAAATACTATTAGACGTTGATAATAGTGGCATAGATTTTGCTGTTTACTGTATTTTGAGAAAGTTGAGTAGTAATAACAATATTAATATTAATAACAATATGCCTTCCTCTTTCATATTTCATCCACAGTCGAGATCTGTGTGCCAAGGCTCAAGCCTTGGGATTTCATTGTATGTATTGCTTCTTGTTTCCGAAATTGACTGTTGCAATTCTATTATTATTATTATTATTATTATTATTATTATTATTATTATTATTATTATTATTATTATTATTATTGTTGTTGTTATTATTATTATTATTATTATATTATTATTATTATTAGCATTGTCGCGTTATCAAAAAAGTCACTGAGTTCCCTTGTGCTACATTGCTGGCAATAACTTATGCTAATTTTCACCCATCCCACGCCTCCCTTTGACGATGTTTTGAGCTCGTGTGGTAATGCACGTATTTTCTCATTCCAGAATATGAAGAAAAAAAAAAAAAGAGAAAGAAAGAAAAAAATCAGAGGTGACAGCGTTTTCAGCCGATCACAGTTTTTGGAATTCATTGGAATTTCACACGTCGAATTAGGTCTTCTGAATGAGTTTATGGTCATAAACCTAATGCACAGAAGTGTTGTAATACTATTTTATCTGACAATGTGTAAGTTGGAGCGATAGTTGTTAACAAATGGATGTTATTTTAACGATAACCGCAGTATGTGGGCTGTGTTGGTATTTATGTGTTTGTATGTGAGTGAGTAAGTGGGGGTGCATGCTCGACAGAGAGAGAGAGAGAGAGAGATGTGTGAGAAAACATGGGAGAAAGAAAAAGAGGAAAAATGGCAGTGTGAGCTGAAGAAATTGTTAAAGGTCGAGAGAAGCGATGACGAGAAAGTATATTAGGAATGTTAAACCTAAACAACCCAAAGCCGTTGAAAATAGTTATAGCTAAATCAATTGTAAAAGGAACGTAGATAAATAAAGTGCAACACCCTTAATAAAAATATTCTGAACCCTCACCACGACTCTATAAACATATATAAGCATATCGACAGACAAGATCCAAAAGTTCAAGACATAATACTAATGAATAAACAACTGTTGAGTGGGTGGACGCCACACAGAAAGGTATATGTGAAACAAAATTCCTGCTTTATGAAGGTTTTGGCTATGTATAGTTGTGGCTAATTTCGAAGGTTTTAGGAGATGATGAATAAAGCGAACCATCGGTTGTAAGCAAACTGCTCTTAACAAATACCTTTCTCTCAACACGTTAAAGATTATAAAACAAAATTGCTGTCTAGGAATAGACATTCTTCCTCGTAAACTTTGGTCAGTTCAAGAATTAGATGAATTAGATACCATAGAAATGCATTTGTTGCAGAATTCAGCATTGAAAGACATGAAATATAGCGAGAACTAGACATTTCTATAATTCTGGAATAAATATGTATTTCGTGTTTCCTGTAACATTTAGTGATGGAGTTGTTAAAAGTACATCCGGTAACTTTATCGTCATGAGGTATGTCTGATGTTAATCAACTCGGTGAAAACTCAATCACTTTAAATGTAGCTGATGCTGGTATTTTGGTTGATTTTCCTGTTCTTGTTTGGTCAAAGATCAGTTCTGATCTCATAGACCAATGATTTCCAAAATGGGTGGCACTGTCCCACTTGGGGATAGTGGAAAGATGAAGGCCTTGGCAGAATTTGAATTCAGAACGTAACGCCGGAAGATAAGCATTTTATCCAGCGTGCTAACGATTATGCAAGCTGTTCACCTTGAATGTTTGGATAATTAAGGAATGTTTCTTTATCTTGCAATTTCCGATTTTAAATCCCCTCTCGCGTTAAATTTAGACAGAAATGAATAATATTTTCCTAATTTATCCTAGAATTAGTTCCTAAAAAACGACATTTCAATCAGTGCTCAAATCTAGGTTACTCGATACAAATAATTTTAAGCATGTCCTTCGTGCAAGCTGTTGAACAAAACAAAATAAATCAATACATGTTGGCATTAATAATATTTTGAACCATATTGTTGTATAGTGGGTCAGCACATTATTTATTTCAATCGACGAAATATCAAGGACGCCTCTTCGTGTTAATCGACCACCTAGACATAATATCCAATTTTGTGCGCTTAATCCGGCACTTTTACGATGTATTCCAAATTTTGGGGTACGCATTTCCTATTACATCTTACAGTAAGAAATAATATAATTGCTAAAACATTAGTTCAAATATCCAACACAGCAAATAATAAACAAGAGCATAGGCAACTTGGATAGTCACCCTGACTATTTACAACTCCTCCTAACACTATTAACAGAACTACTAATAATACATTGCTCCTCACCACTAAAACAGCGTTGGCAAGATCAAAGCAGAATGCGCGCTAGTTATGATAGCGTGTAGATATATAGCGATAGTGGTGATATTATATAAGTTGGTGCTGAGAGTGGAAGCATCGGTGTGTTAAGTTGTGTTGCATGTTGTCGCAACTTAACTTTGATCGAGCAGAACTATGACCAAAGTCATTGCAGCTATGACCATCCTGGCTTTTATTCATATTTTGTGAAACTAGGATCAGATTAGCCAAATGTCCGCTTCTAAAATACTAGAGTGTAATTTAAAGGAATTTTGTTGTTATTGCTATTTGGTAAGGTCTGCCTCGTATTTTAAGTTGGTTCATGTGGCTGATGCTACTGGCACGTTTGTCTGTCTGTCTATCTGTATGTAGGTAGGTATGTATGTATGTATGTATACTATTTTACTCTTTTACTTGTTTCAGTTACTTGACTGCGGCCATGCTGGAGCACCGCCTTTAGTCGAGCAAATCGACCCCAGGACTTATTCTTTGGAAGCCTAGTACTTATTCTATCGGTCTCTTTTGCCGAACCGCTAAGTTACGGGGACGTAAACAGACCACCATCGGTTGTCAAGCGATGTTGGGGGGACAAAGACAGACACACAAACACATACACACACATACATATATACATAAATATATGCGACAGGCTTCTTTCAGTTTCCGTCTACCAAATCCACTCACAAGGTTTTGGTTGGCCCGAGGCTATAGTAGAAGACACTTGCTCATGGTGCCAGGCAGTGGGAATGAACCCGGAACCATGTGGTTGGTAAGCAAGCTACTTACCACACAGCCACTCCTGCGCCTATAATAGAAAGAATATATACCTATGTGTGTGTGTGTGTAAACGTATGGATGCAAGAAGTCACAAATAGGTGCATTAAAGCATATTTAGATGGTTCGCAATTTTTTTTTTTATATATCGACTTAATTGCTTCCAACCAGTTATTGTTAGAAAGAAGGGCTCCATCTCAGCAATCACAATACGCGGATTCCTACGTGTGTATGTGAATGTTTGTGTGTGTGTGTGTGTGTGTGTGTGTGTGTG
>NC_068988.1:43791836-43792385 GCF_001194135.2 Octopus bimaculoides | reverse complement strand
GAGAGAGAGAGAGAGAGAGAGAGAGAGAGAGAGAGAGAGAGAGAGAGAGAGTGAGAGAGAAGGGAAAACAGTAATTGGTGTATTGTCTGAGCTTACATTCAGAATATGAAAATAAATGCATGTATACGGCATAGTTTCATATATGACATGTGTATATTATGCCAGTATGTTGCAGAAAATATCAATTAAACTCTGAAATACTTGTATGTTGGCTATTGTCATTAGTGCGTTGGTATATAATGTATGTATATGTCACTTCGTAAGATATCCACCAATAGAGTGTATAAAATAGGGTAGATACACACAGAAAGGCTTGTGCGCTCCCTTATTATAGACAAGGTACTACTAAGGTACGTTCTCTATTCATCCCTCAACTTCATATCTATTACTTGTAATTGAAACTGAAGAATAGAATGACGTATTCCACAATTCAGAGCAAATATTCGAATGCCATGTCGATTTGTGTCGGAAACCTGTTACCTGAACCAGGAACGCACACACACACACACACACACACACACACACACACACACACACACACACACACAC
>NC_068988.1:43787891-43791115 GCF_001194135.2 Octopus bimaculoides | reverse complement strand
ATATATATATATATATACGTGTGTGTGTGCTCGTGCAAGCGTATTATACGTACTGACATGCATACAACCATACATAAATACGTATATTTTTATGGAAGAAATCAATATTTATCATGATAGTTGAGTCTTTCATTGCTTTGTTGATGTGTGTGAAGGTATGCGTGTGTCTGGTGTGCATATATGCATGTATGTATGCAGATATGTATGTATGTATGTATTATGTATATGTGCATGTATACATGTATTATTATTATGTGTGTGTGTGTGTGTGTGTGTGTGTGTGTGTGTGTGTGTACGCTTATAATATATAGTGCAAGAGTGAAGTGTGTGAACAATTTTACTTGTTGGTTCTCAGTTGAAGAGAATCGGTGATTTCTCTTCAGTTTCCTTCTCTATCCACTTAAAGTGGTTTAGAGAAACACTTTGCTTTCAGATTTTTTTAATGTTGCTTATTAATGGGTTCATTGTGTAAAATAGGCTGCGTTGTTGTGGAATGGGATCGAATACGCGCGTACACACATAAACACACACTTGTAGAGACACAGAGAACAGACACGCACGCACACATACGCGCGCGCGCGCACACACAAACAAATACACAGAAGCATCTGCTAGTAACACTGCAATATTAGGATTATTAAAGAAATTAAAATTTCGCCTATACAGTAATCACTCACCATATCGCGGTTCACCTATCACGCCCCCACTACATCGCGGATTTTTCATGCTAACATGTGTAAATTTATATCGCGTACTCCTCAGTATATCGCGGGTTTCTGCTGCCGATAGGTATTTATATTTTCTTAGATTTTAATTACTACTGTGATAAAATAAGCATTTTCACGCTTAAAAAAATAATATATTGATAAATAAAAATACAGTACTACACCGTATAACATATTAATTAAAATATATTAAAAGAAAATACGTAGTGTACCGCAGATGAGTAAACAAAGAATCGCACATACTGTATGGAAAACAAAACTCGGGAGGCAAAAAAGGAGAAGACACGGGTACTCCTAAAAGTGTGGAGAGAGTTTATAAAAGCTCGAATATATAAAAATAATAAAATAAATACATACATAACTTTGATAACTCAATAGCACCACCTGGTAAGGTCTTGTAGTCATATATGGGGCACCGTAGCTCACTCTAACAAAGAGTTATTATTGTTGGAGATATATCCGGGTGTAGGAAGTTGGTTCGGGATTTTTTGAAGAAATTTGTCCAGTAAACGTTTGAATTTTATGGGATCCGTTTCCGTTTTGACGTATTTTGATATGGTATTAAAGAGAGCTGGACTGGTTGAGGTAAAGTAATTGTGACGTAATGTTGCTATGTGTACCGAGTTCGATTTTTGTAGTGGGCAGTCATTTGACTGCAGCCGTACTGGAGCACCACATTAAAGGGTTTTAGTTGAAGAAATCGTCCGCAGAACTTATTGTTTGTAAGCCTAGTACTTATTCTATATCGGTCCTTTTGCCGAACAGATAAGTTACAGGGTCATAAACACACTAGCATTGTTCGTCAAACACAGGCACACACACATATACTCGACGGGCTTCTTTCAATTTTCGTCTACGAAATCCACTCACAAGTCTATGGTCCCTGAGAACTACGTTAAGGATGTACGTATCTGTGGAGTGCTCAGCTACTTGCACGTTAATTTCACGAGAAAGATGTTTCTTTGATCGGATCACCTGGAGCCCTCGTCATGGTAATCGATGGAGTGCCAGTACTCTCTCTCTCTCTCTCTCACACATACACACACACACACACACACACACACATATATATATAATCAAATCAAATAAACGAACATTAAAAATAACAAGCAACAAGACGACGTGCACATGGAATGCACTAGTTTGACTCTCAATTAGAAAGGGAAGTCTTTGACGTTTGGATCATGGCTCTACGTCGGAAAAGAAAACGGAAAAGTCCAAAAGAGGTTGGAAATCCATGCAAATCGAAGGTTATAGGTAAAAAAACATGAATTCTGTAGACGAGGTCAGAACAGTATTGGAGGAGTATTTTTCGTCGCAGACAAGTGAATTTTGGAAGAGGGGCCTTGCAAGTCTACTAGATAGATGGAAGAGCATTGTAGAAAATGAAGGAGAGTATATTTTAGATTTAAAAAAAACTTTATCCTAATTTTGAAAAATAAAATAAGTATAATAACCGCATTAGTTATGGGATGACCCTATATATGTGTGTGTGTGTGTGTGTGTGTGTGTGTGTGTGTGTGTGTGTGTGTGAAGGTGCATGGCTCAGTGGTTAGAGCGTCGATCTTACGACGGTGAAGTTGTGAGTTCGAATCCCGGACCGGGCTGCGTGTTGTGTTCTTGAGCAAGACACTTTATTTCACGTTGCTCCAGTTCCCTCAGCTGTAGAAATGAGTTGTGATGTCACAGGTGCTAAGTTGTATCAGCCTTTGCCTTTCCCTTGGATAACGTTGGTGGCGTGGAGAGGGGAAGATGATATGCATGGGTGACTGATGGTCTTCCATAAAACAACCTTGCCCGGACTTGTACCTCGGAGGGTAACTTTCTAGGTACAATCCCATGGCCATTCGTGACCGAATGGGGTCTCCGATATATATATATAAAAGCAAAATATGAGTTTGAGGCTATTCAACCATCTAAGGGATAAATGTATACGTAGACACTACTCGTGTATTACCTCACAATGTGTACTCCTAGCTATAAGGTATACAATAGTAGGTAACTTAAAGATAAAACCGTGGTTTAATACATATAGAAAAGAAAAGAAATGGAGCAATAATTAACAATGAGAAGTTGATCATTGGTATTAAAATGTCATAGTTTAATTGTAGTTCGAACCATTTACAGCTGTTTCCGTTTATCAAATTGAGGTAAATTTGCATTTATCTCGTACAATTTAACAAACATCGTCAGAATGATTTAGAGAAATATAAATGGGAGAAAAGGGAAAAGAAAAGAAAGGAAAAGGCAAAAAGAAAAGGAAAAATTTAGGGTACTGAAGAGGCACCTCCATGCCAGAAACAGCAGTCAAAACTGACTCTAGAACCACATCATGTATTGATAACACAGGTGAAAAGATAAATGAACAAAAAAATTAGCAAAAAATTAATGGTTAATCCCAGATCGACGATTTCAGGCTTAGTAATAAAATACTTTACCTTCACCAGAGGAAAGATACCAAAATTAATACATAATTACAAATATGCATATATATATATA
>NC_068988.1:43783288-43785471 GCF_001194135.2 Octopus bimaculoides | reverse complement strand
GCATAACTTATTTTATAATTAAATTAACAATTAATTAAATTTACTGGCGATGCTAGGGGATTATTACCTCCGACATGGAAGGAGATTATGTTTTCATCGGCGTTAGTTTATCATTCTGCCCCACTATGTGCAAAATAACTCAAAAAGTTGTGAACGATATTTGATGAAACTTGCAGGAAAAGTTGATAATGACACAAGAAAGAGATGAGGAAATTTTGGTAGTGATCCGTGAATTTCTATGGATTCTTGAAGGAGTTTTCAATTGTTATATTTACTTTGCATGAAGTATTAGTTACGTTCTTTGATTATTTCCCTTGAAAATATGTTCATCGTTTCCACATAACCTGTGGTGGCGTTGCTGTTTCCAAAGATTACTTTCGTCTCTCTAATAGTAATTTTACTCGCGTATCTATCTTAAAATGAGCTGCTTGGCGGAGGTCTGCGGAACTTGCTGTTGTCATTGATGTATTATAACTGCTTCAGATGATTCCTGTTTTTAAAGGTTTTTTTTTTATCATATGACTATGTTATTTTTTTTTTACCCCCGCCAAGGAGGTTATGTTTTTGCCGGCGTTGGTTTGGGAAATTCCACCCATATACACTGCATGCGTGTATATGGGTGGAAATGAGCTGCTTAGCGGAGGTCTGCGCTCTCCGAGTGCTTTTCTAGTTTTATAAACATTTCACTATAGTATACTAATTACTACAGTGACAACAAACAAATAGCAATGGTTATACTTCTATTGGTGAAGGCCAAGAACAACAAAATGTTTGGAATTGTCTCCTTTGTTCATCCCAAGAATAATATTTGCTAATCTCTAATATTTTTTTAAATCACCACATTAAACTCTGATGTGATTATTTATGATGTTAAAAACATCAGGAATAAAGCCATTTCGTTTCATGAAAGGCACCAGTTTGAAGCAGAAATGTTTTACATATGGATTGACGGCACACTAATCACTTCTATATACTTTCTTTAACTGGACATCTACATCAGTCGGTTTATATCAATATTTTCTATCTCAAAATGGTGCTTTTAAAGTCTAAGATATCAGACATTGAAGGAATAACTGAAAACATTGAAACAGCAACAGAAAGTGAATCAAGTGTGTGTATTTAAACCAATAGGAGAGTTTCTACTCAATACGTTAATCAGCCCAATGTAATAAACCAAATCTTCTTGCTACAAATACCCAACTGTATTAAAATTGCAAACCAGGCAGAGTCTAGGGAATTTTTCGTGCATTATTCATTAAAGAGTTATGTTGATCCCTGTTTTGCTGATTCTGCTCTCCGCTGCCATTATAGTAACCACTCATCTTTCACTTGTTTCAGTCACTGGACTGCGGCCCCTAAGCTATGTAACTCTACTTTAATTCAGGTAAGAGGACAGTAATTTTGAGTAGAGGAATTAGTCGGTACCATTGATCCCAGTACTAAACCGGTACTTTATTTTATCGACCCAGGAGAGGCGAAAAGCAAAGTAAGCCTCGCTGGGTCTTGAACCTAAAGATGCAGAAGAATTACCACAGGATATCACCTTCAATAATAATTATTGTTTCTAACATGAATACAAAACCCGGAAACTGAAGAAAGGGCTTAAATAGGCACTAGCATTTTATTGAGGTTTCATTTTATCGATATCGATTAATTTCTAAGAATCACTGGGAAAATTTGAAGCGAAATTAGTTGTTTTGATTGAACTTATCCAAGGAGGATGAAAGAGAGATCAGAGCTCGTTGGGATTTGAAATTGGAGTATAAATATTAAGAACATTTTGGCCTTGCCTAACCATTTTAGCAATCCATTGCTTTTTAATAATCCATTCTTCTATAGGGACAAGGCCTGAAATTTGGGGGAAGTGGGTAGACAATTACATCGACGAAAGTCCTGCACAAATACTTTGTTTATAGTGATCAAATGTTCGTACCCTACATTAGTTCCCTCTCTCTCTAACAAATCGACGATGCCTGAACAAGTGCACGGTGTACGACACAGAAGAGCAACGTGATATGAAGAGTTTTGCTCAAGAGTACAACGTACCACCCGGTCTAGGAATTGAAAGCACGATTTCGCGAGTTCAACCACTAGGCCGTGCGCCCTCAATAATAATAATGCTAATACTGATAAGGGTATGGTGGTGGTGGTGGTGGTGGTGATGATGATGATGATGATGATGA
>NC_068988.1:43782085-43782522 GCF_001194135.2 Octopus bimaculoides | reverse complement strand
TGTCTGTCTGTCTGTATGTATGTATGTATGTGTGTATGTATGTATGTATGCATGTATGTACGTATGTATGTATGTATCTATGTATGTATGTATCTTTCTACGTATGTATATGTGTATATATATATATGTGTGTATGTAGGTATGTATGTCGATATGAATGTATGTACGTATGTACGTAAGTATGTATCTGTGTGTCTTTGAATGCATGGTGTATGTATGTATGTATGTTTCTATGTACACACGTAGGTTTCTACCTTTGTATGCACGTAGGTTTCTACGTGTGTATGTATTTATGCGTATACAGGTATGTATGCGTGAATGTATGTATATATCTACTTGTGTGTTTGTGTGTGTGTCTGTATGTGTGTATGCGTGCGTGTGTGTGTGTGTGTGTGTGTGTGTGTGTGTGTGTGTGTGTGTGTGTGTGTGTGTGTGTG
>NC_068988.1:43779125-43781786 GCF_001194135.2 Octopus bimaculoides | reverse complement strand
AAGAAAAGCTCTACATTGTATTTGTCCCATCTTCGTTGAGCCCTGTGTGGCTAATAAAAGAAATGTATCTATCTATCTATCTATCTATCTATCTATCTATCTATCTATCTATCTGTTTATCTATTTGTCTGTCTGTCCGTCCGTCTGGCTGTCAGTCTCTCTATCCACATCTCTCAGTTTTCTCTCTATGCCCATATATATATATATATATATATATATACATATATGTGTGTGTGTGTGTGTGTGCGCGTATGCATATCATATAAATGCATGATGTGTGTGTATGTGGGTGTACGTATGAAGGCATATATGGACGTACGTCTTTACACAGATGTGTAACTACTATATTATTGTAAGTATCCGAACGACAAAAAAAGAAAATGAAATTACAATGATAAAAGCGCCCCATGTCGTCTTCTCCGTGTTTTATCTTTTCCTTTCGCATCACTTGGAAAGGTTAATAACTTGTTTTTATCTCGGTTTTTCATTTTGTCTCACTCTGACACTTCTCTAATTTATCTGTTGTTAAGATCTTTCACAACCCTAATTACACTTCATTCTCCACCTTATATCATTTGAAAAGCCGTCCTACAACTGTCCTCTTAAGAGATGCCGTGACAAACTGTACTATGTACTAAAATTATTTCGGAATATTGCTGTTGTTGCTGTTTATTCCAGATAAACCCACACTGAGCAATCCCATCTTTAACCCTTTTCATACCAACTTACCTCAGACCGTCATTGGTTCTATAGACTAAATTTCTTGTTTTTAAGTGATCTAAATCTAAAACAACCATCAAAATTTCGTGTTAATTTATGTTCCAAACACCAGCTTAATAATAATGGTTTCAAGTTTTGGCTCAGGACCAGAAATTTTAGTGGAAAGATTAAGTAGTTATCATCAACCCAAGTGTTTGATTGGTACTTATATTATCCACCTCGAAAGGATAAAAGGCAAAATCGACCTCGGAGTCATTTGAACTCAGAAGAAATCCGTCTGAACATTTTTTCCGGCGCGGTAACGATTCTGCCAGCTTGCTGTTTTGACAAGATCAATAGCAGATCAGTCATCACATTGTCTTCTACCATAACATGAGTTCAGCCAGCTTATAACCCCCTTTTTTTAGGCAAAAGTCATGATATTTGGGGGTAGGGTAGGGGAAGGTTAGTCAATTACATTGACCCCAGTGTTCATCTGGTTCTTATTTTATCGACCCCGAAAAATGACCTCTGCGGAATTTTAACTCAGAACGTAAGGACGGACGAAATGCCGCTAAGCATTTTGTCCGGTGTGGGAACGATTCTGGCAGTTCGCCACCTTCTGCCAGCTTAATAATTAAGTTATTTTACTTCATTCATTATTATTTTCGAAATTAATTTACACGAAAGCAATGTATTTCCACAGAAATATGGTGACAAAATCGTTTAAAGCCATTGCAGCAATAACCATTCCGACTGTTTGTTCAGACATAGAAGTATATAATCCGCAACACGTTATCCAACAACGTTCTTTATGTCCTTTGATATTTTTTTCGAAAGACTCTAGGATATGGTTTGAGTGAAATGCGTTAACTATTTCTTGTATGTTAAGGGTCCATATAGAAATCTCTTCAGTGTCTTCGGTCAATTTCTTTGGCTTCCTACATATGAAGTTCCAAGTTCAAATGTTGTCAGAGTTTCTACACTGTCGGTATTTTAGATTAATGCTTGTATCATCATAATTAAAACTTAAATTGTTCATTTAAGATATCATTTTTAATGTTGACAGTGACGATGAAGGGAGTGGTGTACGACGATGGTGTGATGGTGGGCGTGGTCTTGGTGAGTTTATAGTGATTAAGATAATGGCGAGCGTGGTGGTGGTGGTGGGCGTGGTGTTGGTGAGTTTATTGTGATTAAGATAATGGTGGGCGTGGTGATGGTGGGCGTGGTGATGGCGGGCGTGGTGACGGCGGTCATGGTGTTGGTGAGGTTATTATGATTAAAATGATGGTGGTGGCTGATGGCGGTGATTGAGGGCTGTATGGTTGTAGTGGTGGTGGTTACAGTCTGCAGGAATGTTGAGGATGTTGTTTGCAGTGTTGTTGTAGTTGCTGTTGTTGTTGGTAGTATTGCAGAATTTGAGATGTTAGTAGTATTGGTGCCATTGTCGGTGTGGGTTTAGTTATGGTGGTGCTGTTGATGACGGTAGTTGTGGTAGACAGCATATAGTTAATTGATTTAAATAATTCGACCTATAGTCGTTTGATCATCTAATGACTGTAAGATAAAAGATAGCGACTGACGTAATATGGCTGCGTTGTAAGATCAAACAGGTTAACAATCCAACTGAATCTCTGAAGGAAAAGCCCAGGGGAAACAAAAGAAATCGTATAGAGAGGTTGCAAAAATTTTCTATGGCTTACTGAGACAGCCTCTACATGGGCTATCTGCTAAAAAGAGCAGGTAAATACACTTCAGTCCGTTCCACATCTATCTATCTATCTATCTATCTATCTATCTATCTATCTATCTATCTATCTATCTGTTTGTCTATCTATCTATCTATCTATCTATCTATCTATCTATCTATCTATCTATCTATCTATCTATCTATCTATCTATCTATCTATCTATCTGTTTGTCTATCTATCTATCTATCTATCTATCTATCTATCTATC
>NC_068988.1:43777257-43778428 GCF_001194135.2 Octopus bimaculoides | reverse complement strand
ATACAGGGTGCGATGAATAAACTGCTGTCTAAATTACGCAAAAATGAAAATAACACTGACATCTCATTTTAACAGATATATTTACCAAAATTACATACAATTGACTTGAAATATTAAAGAGTAATTTTTTTCAATAAAATTGCCATTGCTTCAACCACGGCCACCAAAAATATAAAATGTTGACAATTTACCCATTGCACTATGGCGGCGAGCTGGCAGAAACGTTAGCAGCCGGCGAAATGCTTAGGCGGTATTTCGTCTGTCTCTACGTTCTGAGTTCAAGTTCTGCCGAGGTCAACTTTGCCTTTCATCCTTTCGGAGTCGATGAATTAAGTACCAGTTGCGCACTGGAGTCAATCTAATCGATTGTCCCCCCGCCTCCGATAATCTTGGGCCTTGAGCCTAGAGTAAAAAGAATTTACCCATCGCACTCTGTATATGTGTGTGTGTGTGTTTGTGTGTCTGTGTACATATATGTGTGTATATGTATGTATATTATAAACCGGCAGGTGAAACAAAGTCTCCGTCAAAACAAATTCTATTACAAATTTGACATTGTTGTTATTTTTAAACCTGCTTTAAAAAATAAGGCTAATTTTACACACTGATATACACACACGCACGCATTCATACACATATATGGCCGAGTCATGTCGCAGACAATACTCGCTCCCTTTCTAAAACATCGTATGACGCGCGACAAATTTATCTTTCATTTAAATATTCGTTTGACATTTTGACACAAGGCCAGCAGTTTCGGATGAGTGAGTAAGTCGATTATAGCGATTCCAATTCTCAATTGGTACTTATCTTATCGAACCCCCAGAAGGATGAAAGTCAAAGCCGATCTCAGTGGAATTTGAACTCAGAACATAAAGACGGACGAAATGCCACTTAGCTTTTGCCCGGCGTACTAACGATTTTGCCAGCTTGTTGCCTTCGGGTTACTTAATATTAAAGCCAACTATAGCTTATGTAAAAGGGTTATGGTGGGCTTATGTTATTAAAAATGTTAAATGTAAATGATATTGAGCATTTACAGCATAGTGACTTGGAAGTTTCGTCAGACAGTCGCATTAATGCAACCACTGGTGAAACTTCGATGTCACTGTTTACTGTTTCTTTGTTGTGTGTGTATGCGTGAATATATATATATATATATATATATATA
>NC_068988.1:43769872-43776160 GCF_001194135.2 Octopus bimaculoides | reverse complement strand
GTTGAAATTACAGAAATACGACAACTTTAACATGAAATAACTTAGGGATTTCTTTTTTTTTTTAAGAAGACTAAGAGAAAAAGATGTTTTATATGACACATTCTACCAGTGTTCCAAGTTTCAAAGTGTTTCGTTAAGAAAATACTGTGGCCCCCGTTTTAAAAAAGATCCGTTTTCTCTCAATAAACACTCACAACGCCCGGTCTGGGAATCGAAACCGCGATCCTATGACCGCAAGTCCGCTGCCCTAACCACTGGGCCATTGCGCCTCCACATACATACATACATACATAGAACGACAGAGAGAAAAAGAGAGAGAGAGAGAAAGAGAAACACATGGAATAATAGATAGAAAGATAGATGTAGGCAAGTTGTTAGGTAAGTAGGCATGCAGACAAATGAGCAGAGTGAATGTCAGACAGACATATAGATAGCTAGAGATATAGGTGCACAGACAGATAAGTTAACAGGCAGAGAGAGATGGATAGGTGGATGATAGCTTGTTTGGCTGGTTGGTTAGTTAGGTGGTTTGTGAGTAAGACACCTTGGGTTTCAGTAAAAATAAAATGCGAGCTATGCTAAATCTGTTGTCAAGAATTGATGTCACTTAGGTTTCTTCGCAGGAGGTGAGTGAAACAGTCACTCACTTCCTCTCCTAATTTCATCGCTTTATTTGTGTCACACATACATACACACATGCACACACATACACGCACACACATGCACACGCAGACACACACACACACACACACACACACACACATGCACGCGCACACATACACACACGCACGCATACACATCCGCCCTACAGAGAGAGACACATTCACAAACACTCACACATTTTCATATGCGCTTGCACCTATATATATGCACACATGCGTACTCATACGCAGATACAAAAATGCATATATAACTGCAGACAAAATAATTCGATGGATAAAGTTTTTTTTTTTTACTCTGAGCACAAGGCCCGATTTTTTGGGGGAGGGGACCAGTCGATTAGATCGACCCCAGTACGTAACTGGTGCGTAACAAAGTGGTGAGCTGGCAGAAACGTTAGCACGCCGGGCGAAATGCTTAGCGGTATTTCGTCTGCCGTTGCGTTCTGAGTTCAATTCCGCCAAGGTCGACTTTGCCTTTCATCCTTTCGCGGTCGATAAATTAAGTACCAGTTACGCACTGGAGTTCATATAATCGACTTAATCCCTTTGTCTGTCTTTGTTTGTCCCCTCTATGTTTATCCCTCTGTGGGCAATAAAGAAATAAGTACGTAACTGGTGCTTAATTTATCGACCCCGAAAGGATGTAAGGTAAAGTTAACCTCGGTGAAATTTGAACTCAGAGCACGAAGACAGGCGAAATACCGATGGATAAAGTATTGGGCGACTAATGTATCTGTCATGAGTTCAAATCCGGTGCGCTTGTGTCAGAGCAGAAAATATAATTGTGCGTGCAAAAATTTGGCAAACTAAAAAATAAAGACGGGATCAGGGAAAGTTATTTATGATAAGCAGGTCAACACTTCATGTGAATGGATTTACAATATATTTTTCATCTACTTTGTTGTCAACCTCAAAACCACACGCCTCTCCTACACGCTCATTTGCTAATCACACTTTGTACAACAAGTGTGATTGGCCAATGTAAAATATGCGGGTATAACGGTTGACCGTGCATGTGCTGACGGTATTCTACGCACACATGATTCACCACTCCAGTATTGCAATCCACACGTTTGCATGTCTCTCGCCGTCGTTATCTTCACCGGTGCTTGTTTCCGCATGACTTTGCCCTTCGCCAGACGCCTATTCTCATCCCGGTTCATAGTCCGGAAATTACGGTACACGAATGTATGTCAAAACTTTTTGAAAAGTTTGAGAACCACTGTTCTTGAATATGCCCTCTCATGTGTGTGATGAGTTCCAAAAATTAAACACGAACACGACAATGAAACAAACGAGAAATTTACACACAAGACACGGACTTACTCTTCCTTCATCAGTTATGGTCCAAAAAAATCATTACAGTTTTACGCCTTTATATTGATATTGTATGATGGGTTGTAGCATATATTCTTTTACCAAGTATTTTATTTATTTTTTTTCTCAAAATATCAGTCGCTGTTACTAGTGATCACTGAATACTTTTCTTAAAATGCTGATGCAGCATTGTCGTATTCAGCAGTTTCTTATCGAATCTTCTTATGAAGACAAAGTGATTATTCTTTTATTGCTACATATGGGTACACAAATGATGAATCGGCGCCTCTTTACTTAAACAAGAACCTAATGAGACGTCTTGACTATCGATGTAAAACTCATTAACGTAGCACCCGTTTAAAAATCACCAGCGCCATTATAGCAGATAATTTCATTGCCACTAATTAGAAAATAGTACAGTATCCTTTAAATGTATTTTGAGACCGGGAAATGGCAGAAGAAATGCAAACATTAACTCCGTATTTCAAGACAAAGCACCGACGTTTAGAAATACGACAAAATACTGCAAACTGCTTCTCACAGGAAAAGGGAAGGTAATTTGTCATTCCAGCTCAATTCTAAAGGAAATAACACACTAAATTAAGTTCCACATGCCACCACACGCCCAATTTTCTTCTCGATGAAAGCAGTTGAGTGAATATTACTTGACGTCATAGGTGACTTATATCAGGAGCCGTATCTCCATAAATATGTACATACATACTTACATACACAAAAACATGAGACCTAATTTCATACAAGACTACATATACAAATATGATTCTGTGTACATATTTATTTATAAAACATAATGCATTGATGTTGTGGTTATTAATATGAGGTCATTAACCTCATACCAATTTGTAAATGACTTCTCCTGGTACAATTTTGTTTACATTTTAACAAGTAGCTATCCATTACTAACATCCGGTATTTTGAAAACTAGATGTGAGCGAATCCTGATGAGCCGTAATAAAGGAGTAACTAGTCGGTTTCAAATTAATATAAAATTAATATCAAAAGAAAGCATTACACAAAAGGGTACTAATTTCATAGAGAGATTAAATACGACTGGAGGGCAAGACAACGAGTACCATTCGATATAATAATTTAACCTGCTTGAAACGGTACCTACGAGAGTCGGCTGAAAAGTTCATAAGCTGACTAAGATATTTTCATGGAATGTGACTTTGATTTTCAATATAGTCCCCTTTGCGGTCCACACACTTCTTCCATCTGTGTTGCAATGCTTGAATCCCACTGATGAAGAAGCTTTCATCCTATTAGTTAAAAAAGTTATCAACAGCAGATATGGCGTCATCATTACTGCGATTCTGTTTTACAGCCAAGTGTTTTTTCATGTTGAGGAACAGATGATTGTCAGATGGGGAAAATTCAGGAGAATAGTGATGGTGATCAACCAGTTCAAAGTCACAGTTACGCACAGCAGCCATTGAAACGAAGGACTTGTGTGCTGGATCATTGTCCTGATGAAACAAGACACCTTTCGTAAGTTTTCCAGGGCATTTGGTCTTGATAACCTATCGCAACTGCCTCAGTAAGTTGACAAAGTAATCTCCATTGATGGTGTGGTCCTTTTGAAGATAGTCAATAAACGGAATGTCTTTTACATCCCAAAAAATCTGAGGCCCCGCAGATGAAACGACCTTGGCCTTCCTTGGAGCAGGTGAGGAAGAGTGTTTCCAATGCTTGAATTGTCTTTTCATCTCTGGCTCAAAGTGATGAAACCAACACTCAATGTGGCTCAGCAAATGCTCAAGGGAACCAGCTAGATCTGTCTCAAGCAATGTCAGATTTTCTTGTAATATGATTAGTCTGGTGTGCTTTTGATCAAGTGTAAGAAGGAGCGGAGTCCACAGAGCAGAAACCTTTGCCATGCCAAGTTCATTGTGTAGAATGTTCTCAACTCTCTCACGGGATATGCTAATAGCATTGACTATTTTATTTATAGCCAATTGCCTGCCATCCATCATCATGTGGTGAATATGATCGATGTTTTCCTCAATGGCGAGAATTACAGAACGTCTAGACCTTGGATCATCTTCAAGACTCTCCCTTCCCCTCCTAAATCCAAGTACCTGCAGAAATAGGCTTTAGTCCCCAAGGACATTCATGCTGACATGGTTGCTACATTAGGGGATGACGCTCCAGCGTTATCAACAGCACAGAAGACCGTTTATCAGTTGTCTTTTGAGCAAATAACGTTGAAACAAGAAACGTTTGCAAAGAAGTCAAAAAGGAGGACCACAACGGTGATAACCAACGTTATAATAATTCGATTCAAACAGACATAAAGCAGGTGGCTAAGTGTCCGGTGGTCTACCTTTATATACTGACAATATGTATTTCCTGAATGGCAGACATACAAAAACAATCTCGCTCCTTCAATTTATGTATTCGTTGGAGATTCTCAAGTTTTTTTAATAGAAACGGTTTTTCCATATAGAACACACTGAACATTTTTAGACCCGTTAATAAGGTTTGGATTAAGAGAGGATTTTCTATTTGCTGTCAAAATTTGTCCCTTCGTTTTTAAGTTTCCAGATTAAAGCCGAAAGGTTGTTGAATGCCTCTTATCACGGTACCTAAAATTCGAAAGATGGTTGTTATATCTCGATTAAAATTTTCCTTTCATGGCTCCCATATAACATTTGTTATCTGTACGACCATTGTCATAGTTTGCTGAAACCTGTGCTTCATAAACAATGGAAAATATATCGCACTGCTGGCTTGTGAAGGCGTATATCAATAAGGAACGGACAACTCAAGCTTGCCCCGAATGCACATGTAGAGACAAGTTTAAATGTCTTCTAGGACACACCGTGCATAATCCTGCAATCGTTTAACCTCTAAGCCACCAGAAATCGTAATAATATAAGAAATATTAATTATTTAGATGTCACTCTAGTAATTAAGGATAGCGATGAAATATGTACTGACTCTTATAATAAAACAGAAAATTTTGGTTTCCAAGTGGCTTCAATGCCATGGTTCAGTAGTAAAATTCCTTCTTTTATTAGTTATGACGTTTTTGCTGGGCAAATCGTTAGATATAGTACTATTATCGATAATGTGAATAAATTTTGGAAAGAATAAGTAAGCTAAGACTTTTAGTATAGCAAGGTTATAAACATGGTAAGTTGGTTAAAACTTTCAATCGCTGTTAAGGTGAAAAACTTGAAATTTTAAATAAATATGGGATAATATCTAGTTTTCTGCTTAGCAAAACATTTGTAAAGATTTGAAGGTTTACGATTCGAGTTATTTGCTTACTACGTCACCGATATTGAGACAATTGAGAAAGTAGTAATTAGGCACTACGTCATCAATATTTAGTTGCTCTTTAATTTCTTGGTGAGGGAGCCGCGTGTCTATTAAACGTGTAAATGTTAATACTTGTAGTTTTATTGTTTTTTAAACAGTTTAATTAGCTTTAAACATAGCAAGGTTTATAATATTAGTTTATTATAAGTACTTTTATTAGTTCTTATGTAATGAAATTTAAGTCAATGGTGATTTAATATTATAACTTGTAGTGGTGATACATTAATAAGTATGTTGTGTTTTATTGAATGATGAAATAATGTATTTCACTCATAAAAATATTTGTTAAATTAATTTCAATCGTGTTTTGTTTTGGAAAAAAATTTATAAGGTTTGAACTTTCATTATAATAGTGTCTGTGGAAGACCGGTGGGATTATTACTTATATGGACTTAAAGATGGATCGCAACTTAGCATATAATTTAGTTATTGCAGTTTACTATTAAAGCCGATACAATGCACTTCGGTTTAAATGTCTTTTGTTGTAGTTTAAGTAAAATTAGTGTTTAATCCTGCCTATGTATTGATTGATTGAAATAATGTGGTTATTAAGCTTTACTTTTATATTACACTAAGAAAGACGGTAGGGATTATAGTTTTTTTTTTTTTACTTATTAGAGTTGTCGCTGTTTAGTTACGTATTTAGGAGGGTGTTGTAATTTACTTAAGGAATTTATCGATACGGTTGTACATTGAGTAAATGTGTTTGAAAGCAGTGGTTTCTTTATTCCCAAACAACACTCATTTTAGTGCTGTTGACACCCACGGATTGAATGGTACTGCCCAGTTGTCGAAACCATAATGATATCCGTGGGGCAGCTGATGATGGCGGTATGATTGATTGATGGAATGGCTGTCTTTGTATATGTGGATTAGTATTAGTGGATTGTTGGTATGGGTGTGGAATAGTATTATAACACATCCTTATATATATATATATATATATATATATATATATATATAT
>NC_068988.1:43766499-43768224 GCF_001194135.2 Octopus bimaculoides | reverse complement strand
TATATATAGATAGATAGATAGATAGATACATACATACATACATACATACATACTGGGTAAGAAAGAAAGAAAGTGAGTGAGTTAGTGAGAGAGGAGGAGGGGGAGAAAAAGAGAGTTAAGTCTTTAATGATTCATGTAGCTGAGGTTTACCGAAGCGTTCAGTAGTTGGAAGTGCGTAAATGAATAACGGGTTTATTTTTGGCTTTCGTTGGTATGAAATGCTAATCCATTTCAGTTTAAAATATAATTCAGCAACTTAAGTTAATTTTAAGTGCTAAGTACTCGAAAACACTTGGAGTGGAAAACTGAAAGTCATTGGTCAAAATTTAGAAGATATAAAATTCAAATGATTTATGGATGCTAGATTTGGTTTTGGTTGTCTTTTAGAAATATAAGTTGAGGTGCTCAGTGGTTATAGCAGCGGGCTTACAATCACGAGGTAGTGAGTTCGATTCCAGAACCGGGCTGTGTGTTATGTTCTTGAGGAACACATTTCATTTCACGTTGCTCCAGTTCATTCATCTGTAGAAATGAGGTACGATGTCACTGGTGCTAAGTTGTATCAGCCTTTGCTTTTCCCTTGGATAACACTGGTGGCGTGGAGATGGGAGGCTGGTATGCATGGACGACTGCTGGTCTTCCATAAACCACTTTGCCCGGATTTGTACTTCGGTGGGTGCAATCTAGCTGCAATCTAGCTGGTGGATTAGCAGGATAGACCATGAGTTTATATCTTCTTGTAGACCATATTGTTCTACATTAAATCAGTTCAACAAATTATTGGGAATAGTTACCAAATTCCTCTGATAATGCTACGTGTGGTAGACAGTGTTTCTAACAAGGAGAGATTATATCGCATTTGCAGCAAAGCATAACAACTGCCAGTTAAGTCGACACTAACATAATTAACGTAGTAAATATTTAATTTTAGTTAATTAATAAATGTTACATCTGGTGTCAGGAATAGAAAACTATTAGCTTAAGGATTAATTCTGGTCATGAAAGGCTGGAGAGGCACACTCGAAATTTAGATTAAATTATATTAATTAAAGTAATTAAAAATAGAAGGTGGGCGTTCAGCAGGGAGTGAACCCGATGTCTGATGTGAAAAAGTCTTTAAACTTAATTGGCTTTCTTTAATAACCAGCCTTAATATAATGAAAGCTTGATGTTAAAGATTTATTAGCTGACGAATTTCATTTCTCGTTTTCTGTATGCCATCTCGTTTGTAAATGCAGAATACAATATAAAGTAATATGCAGTAAAAATATATAATTTTGTAGTATAGTAAAGGAATTCATGTGACTATCACAGAAAGCTCCTTTGCGGACTCGGCTAACAGACCACACACTAATCTAATACAGAGGAGTATAATGCAGAGCTGCATGCAACTGAAATCCTGGAGATCCGATCAATTAACTTATTTCATGAGGAGTGTATAAACCATAAAATGTATATGTGTGTGTGTGTGTGTGTATGTGTGTGTGTGTGTGTGTGTGTGTATGTGTGTGTGTGTGTAAAGGGTAGACTGCCTTCAGTGATGACTGACCATGGGATTGCACCTAGAAAGTTACCTTCCGAGGCACCAATCCGGGCAGGGTTGTTTATGGAAGACCAACGGTCACCCATGCATAACAACCTCCCCTCTCCACACCACTCATCTTATCGAAGGGAAAGGCAAAGGCCGATATAGCTTAGCAACAACGACGTCGCAACTCATTTTTA
>NC_068988.1:43763483-43764937 GCF_001194135.2 Octopus bimaculoides | reverse complement strand
AACCCTAACCCTAACCCTAGGGTTAGGGTTAGGGTTAGGGTTAGGGTTAAAGCAAATTTAAAATGAAAAAAGCAAATAAAACGAAGGTATGGAGATTAAATACGCTTTACATCGCTTAATCAGCCAAAGGAGTAAATGTAAACAACTGAATACGTGTCAGTGATTGGTTGAAATTATCGAAATAAGACAATTTTTTACATGAAATAAATTCGAATACAAAAATATTTTTCTGTTCTATAACACAAAATAGATAAGTATGCGAAGTTTGAAAATCTTTCGGTATCAAAAACACTACGTAAAACATTAATGAAAACTGTGGCCCCCGTTTTAAAATAGATCCGACAAATTTAGCCCTTGCATCGTTTGAACTCAGAACGCGAAGGATCGTAACTAAATACCACATGATGCTTTGTATGGCGCACTACATTTTTTCTGCTGAAAATATATCTATAAGCGATACTATGCAGTCAGTTCTGGCTATTATTCCTCCATGTTCTACAAAGCACGTGTTAGTAATGTACTGGAATTGATCTGCTCGCATCAAAATCTGTGGCACAGATTCTGTATCGGAAAACGCCATGATAATTTACGTTCTGGGTTTTAATCCCGCTGGGGTCAACTTTTAGCCTATTCACTCGCTCATTTTTTCTTCCTAGCTTTGGCCACCTCGGTCGACACACCTAGAATTTCATTTATCTTCAACTGCCTCACGAATTGCAATTCGTCCACCATCTAACACTTTTATTACCTTCTCTAAGATCGCCATCTTCCTTCCCTTGTGGCCTATTCGATCGTTGGAGACAATGAAAAATATAACTGCAGATAGCAGATAATTGTGCTCACTGCAATCAACTACGTCGAGTTCAAATTCCACCGAAGATGACTTTGCCTTTCATTCTCCTTAAGTCAATAAATAGGCTGCCATTTAAAAATTCATTTCTAATCTAGGTACAAGGCCCGAAATTTTGGGGGTGGGACCAGTCGATTAGACCGACTTCAGTACGTAACTGGTATTTAATTTATCGATTAAGGGCAAAGATAAAAGGCAAAGTCGACCTTGGCAGAATTTGAACTTAGAACGTAAAGGCAGACGAAATACTGCTGAGCATTTCGCCCAGCGTGCTAACGTTTCTGCCACCTCGCCGCCTTACTACCATTTAGCTATTAAGATTGATGTGTGCTATGCACTCTGTACCTTCCTGGTGCAGTGAGTATCTCTTAGCTCTCTTAACAAAAACATCTGTGGCCTTATTTTTCTTCTTAGTTAGTAATCATTATAATAAGTTAGTTTAAATTATTTCCTACTTGAATTTTCGCTTTATTAAACCCATTAGAACCATTATCGTTTGAGGCGTGTCTTCGCTGGTCAAGCGCAGAACAACAAGCATTTAAGAATGAGAAAGGGAAGCAAAGAAGTAGACATACAGAGAGAGAGAGAGAGAGAGAGAGAGAGA
>NC_068988.1:43758582-43760890 GCF_001194135.2 Octopus bimaculoides | reverse complement strand
AAATTGAATAACCTGTCCATGACTATATACAAATAGTGTGTGTGTGTGTGTGTGTGTGTGTGTGTGTGTGTGTGTAAAACTATCAAGTACAGGTATAGGCGTCTTTGAACAAAAGCGAGTAGAGCATGCCGCTTTGAAGCTTTCGCTCTGTAAGTGGGACCCAAGTACAGTGTTTGCACAAACCCAGTAAGAATTGAGTTGCAATATGTGTGAACGATTTCTTTTCTCAAGGGCCGGGTTTCCTAGCTATTTAAAGTCAAGTGACCCAGGGAGAAATCGAGTTGCTTGTGTGATGGTTGTACTGTCACACGCACCACGATACATTCGTACTGAAAAGAAAAACAAATGAGTATTCTTCAAATGTCATAACCGTGTATATTCCTGCAGAACAAAAGTTGGGCTTAAAAGCCATCTGCGTGCACATGATCGTGCAATGTTCGATGAAGAGACAACACTCTTCTGACAAGAAATAGCAATCAACACAACAACAAAAAAAAAACTCTGGCGGATCGACTCGATTTTCCCATGATTTCTTTTATGTCACTGCCCATGACATTTTTCCAGACTTCCGAGTCTATTGACAGGAAGGAAAGAAATTATGTTCGGACCGGTGACTTAGTTTGAATGTTTGTTTCAGAATGGACTCTGCTAAAGGCCATCCACATGCCATGTAGTAGTATCAAACCAGACAATGAATGAAATCTACCATCTGAGGACAAGAGTGACCCTTCCGACGGGCCGTACTGAATTACATTAAAAGGCTTTTGATCACCAGAGAATGTAGATGACATTTACTTAAGGTGTTATGCAGTGGTACTGGATCTGAAACTATGTAATTTGTTAATTTTACTGCCATTTTCATATCTTTTCTAAACGGAAAGCGCGTAAAGATGCGTGGCTCAATTGTCGGGGTATTCGGCTCGCGATCGTGAGTTCGATTCCCGGCGGCACGCTGTGTCCTTAAGAAAGATGCTTTATTTCACGTTGCTCCAATCCACTCAGCTGCCAAAAATGAGTAGTACCTGAATTTCAAATGACCTGTCATGTCGCATTCTGTGTTACGCTAAATCTCCTGAGAACTACGTTAAATGTCCGAGTGTCTCTGGGGTGCTCAGTCAGTAGCACGTCAATTTCACGAGCAGGCCGTTCCGTTGATCGGATCAACTGGAACGCTCGTCGTCGTAATGGACGGAGTGCCAGTTATAATAGGGGAAGCACTTCGGCAAAAGAAATATTTTGATACAGGGAATAGGTTCTAGATGTAACAATTATTTGAAGGATGATATGCTATGAACAAGAGAAATTATAGACAACGAAATATAGATTTAAAAAAGTGTATTGAGAGGAGCATGAAAGAATGTGTGAAGTTGGGATGAAGCAAACAAATCTTCAAGTGCGAACTGATATAAAACGACTATGGCTGCGAATGTAGAAACGTTAAATGAGTGAAGTGAGTCACTCAATTCTTTATGTGTAACTTATCGATTCTATAATATTAGTGCTGCTGTGGTTGTGCTGTAGACGGTTGGAAATCTATTGTAAGATTGAATCATTCAGGAAAAAGAAAATAAAGTTTAATTACCAACCATCAGGATAACGATTGAGAAGAAGCAGTTGTGGAAGTCATCTAGGTTCAAAGTGACTAATTTTAAAATTGTTTCACTTCGAATTAATAGGTTAATTGTCAGTTAAAAGGCCTGACTGATTACTAATACATCGGGTAAAACATCAGATTGGGAGCTGTGATTTCAAATTCGTTGCTGGAGTTTCGGTGCTGTTAGACACAGAGAATTTCTACAGAAATGTAGCACCAATTTAATTAACTGTTAAGAATAGCATAATTAAAAATATTTAAAAAGTACAACTCAAAGAGACTAAGGGAATGAATTTGAATAATAAGTTAAAGGATGGAGCACAAGTGCTTCAGAAGGCTGCTACACATCCCGTTCACAGAGCACGAAGCGAACAGCTTTGTCAGGTAATAAGTCAACAAATACACTGGCAGGCAGGAACCACCCCTGATGCAGTTAAGAAGACGAAAGTTTGCCTGGTATGATCATATATCCTGGCACAACTCCCTGTCTAAAACTATTTTTCAGCGTACAACTGAGGGAGGGCGAAACAGAAAATCCTGTTTGACATCATGGACTGGACAGCGGGCCTGCTACGCATGACAGAGAACAGACCAGAGGCGACGGAGGACTACAAAAGCGTCTAGAGTGACGCTTCAGACTGGCTGCATCAGTAAAGAAATCTTGATGATGACTAGATACCGTATTACTAGATACCGAATATATATATATATATA
>NC_068988.1:43757325-43758388 GCF_001194135.2 Octopus bimaculoides | reverse complement strand
GTGTGTCACAATCGATGTTGGTATGTTTACGTCTCTGTAACTTAGTGATTCGACCAAAGAGATTGATAGAATAAGTACCAAGTTTTAAAAAATAATTCGTCCGACTAACATTCTTCAAGGTTGTGTCCCAGCATGGCCGCAGTCTAATGACAGCAATATTCAGCGGTGGAAGTATAATATCCATGACTGTCTCAGAACTTCCGAAACAAACGTAAGGTTTCCTAAGCCTCCAATGCATGAAACACAGTGGACTCTGTTAAAGATATTCGCGGGTTAGGTGGGTACTTTTAACTGACCGATCAAAACACACTGCACCCTACTAAGGACGTCTAAGGACCGACCAGGTGGTTGTTTAAACTGGCCGACCGATTAAGCTTATCATCAATATAGAGGAAATTATAGTTTTCTTCAGGCGGTACCTGTTGAGTTGAAAGAGTTAATAATAGAAAAAAATTCAAAGAATGTGATTAGATATCTGACAAAATAATCAAAACAAGCTTTTAAAAAGATAGTCATACTGAATGAAGGCTATAAACTGCTCCTTTAAATTAACAAGTTCGTTTTTGCGCACGAAAAAAGTTTCGGGTCAATGCAAGTAATAGCCTTGACTGGAATATATATCTAAGCAAGGAATGTTACTATTAAGAAGTAGAAAATAATATAGGTTGAATGGATGGCAACTACTATTAGTCAGGCATAACTGCGCAACATTTTCTTTCTTATGTTAGTCGTATACTAATAACTATTGACCTCAAGGCTACTAAACTAGAACAATTAAGCTTCAAGGTTCTAAACTCAACTACTATCACTTAAGGTGGTGTCCAGGGTAGTTAATGAATGACCTGCTGACCTCAATATAACATTTAGTCATTGAGAAAACCGCTGAATCTAATTGCTCGCGATACATTCTTTTTTTTTTTCATTCGTCTGTAATTAGTGTAAAGTCAGGTTTGTACTCCGTGTGTGTGCGTAGATACGTGTAGATGTGCGTGTCATACACGCGCACTCACACACACATGCACACAACGGGCTATACACACTCCATACATTACCCCCCCCCCCC
>NC_068988.1:43755496-43757135 GCF_001194135.2 Octopus bimaculoides | reverse complement strand
ACACACACACACTATTATGACCAATTTGTGTTTGTTTGAGACGACGAGTAGTAAATGCTAAGTAAGTATAAAAAGAGTGTCGAACTCAAATACAAAAACACCACGGTCTCTCTCTCTCTCCCTCTTGCACCAAATACAAATACAAGTAGACGCATATGCACTCTCTCTCTCTCTATCTCTCTCTCTCTCTCTCTCCCTCTCTCTCTCTCTCTCTCACACACACACACACACCGACTGTTCTATATACAGACACAGTAATCATGCTGTCTATACACTAACAGACTATTTTGTGTACACAAGCACATCAGTGCTGTGACATATAGATGCAGACCCAATCTGCATACTAATATAGCATTTTCTGCAACCTTATGTTTGCACATGTGAAGGTGCCTGGCTCAGTGGTTAGAGCGTTGGGCTCACAATCATGAGGCAGTGAGTTCGATTCCCGGATCGGGCCGTGTGTTGTGTTCTTAAGCAATATACTTTATTTCACGTTCTTCCAGTTCATTCATCTGGGGATATGAGCTGCGACGTCACTGATGCCAAGCTGTATTGGCCTTTGCCTTTTCCTTGGATAACATTTGTGGCGTGGAGAGGGGACGCTAGTATGCATGGGCGACTACTGGTCTTCTATAAACAACTTTGCCCGGACTGGAGCATCCGAGAGAAACTTTCTAGGTGCAATCCCATGGTCATACCCACTGCACCAGACAGTCGAATCATCACCAGTCTTACTAGATATCAGTATGTTTAAAATATATCAATAGCTTGATTTTACATATGTATAACCAGAAACAGAACAGGTAAGAAAATCACAAGGTTCTGTCATATTCATTTAAAGAAAAACGATATTAGAGACCAAGCCTCATATCTATGGTTGTGAAGCCCTATTCTAGAGTACCAGTTTACAAATTCTTCTCTACTAGGGCGGAAACCACAGTTTGGATTACGATCAGATGTTCTAGTTACTCATGAAAGTTTAAAATATATAAAGAATAAATGTGCATTTTAAAATACCTGTAGATTGCAATCGATAACATTTTAGAATTTTAAGAGCTGCTCTTTTGCACTTGAGCTAAAAAGATTTTTTCGTTGAGTCGCTATAATAGAAACATATTTAATTGAAATAATAGTAATTTAGACTTAAGGGCACACATTTTGAGGGAGAGTATATTCCAATATATTAACGCTAGTAATTGATCAGTATTTATCTTATCGACCCCGAAAAATTAAAAGACGATGTCGACTTCGGCATAATTCGAACTAGTGTTTTAACCGATGTTCTACCGATTCTTTCTGTCTTTGCTTTGTGTTGATAAATGTTGAAGCCATTTTTATATTGCAGCCATTTATTCCGGCGGTTTTCTAATATTGATTTCTAACTTAGGTTCGTGGTCAGGAAATTGAGTGGGAGATAGAGAAATGTGTATTTTTTTCCCATCGATCCTGGCAAGAATTGAACTCATAAGTAGAGGAGTAAAACAAAATAATATACACAATATCATTCACAAGCTGCCTACGCTTCAGCTGTAATAATATTTAGATGTCTTCGGGTAATTAAGGATCTCTTAAAAGTTAAGACTGTTTATAGTACATAAACACTCGTAGAAAATAGCAGTATTATGAAATGTCACCTCTC
>NC_068988.1:43751534-43754955 GCF_001194135.2 Octopus bimaculoides | reverse complement strand
CACAACCGATGTTAGTGTGATTATGCCTCCGTAACTTAGCGGTTCAGCAAAATAGACCGATAGAATAAGTACTAGGCTTACAAAGAATAAGTTCTGGGGTCGATTTAATCAAATAAAAGTGGTACTCCAGCATGGCCGCAGTCAAATGACTGAAACAAGTTAAAGAATAAAAGAAAGTATATTTTTACATGTGTGTGTGTGTGTGTGTGTGTGTGTGTGTGTGTGTGTGTGTGTGTGTGTGTGTGTGTGTGTGTGTGTGTGTGTGTGTGTGTGTGTGTGTTTGTGTGTGAAGGCGTGTGGCCTACTGATTAGGGTGTTGCATTCACGATCGGGAATGGCTTAAGACTACACTGTCATGCGGAAAATTGTAATCCTAGATATACTATGTTTGAAGAAGAAAGAAAAAAAAACGAGATGGACTTGACTTGAACGTTCATCTGTTTAATCAAGACCGATCAGTTGCTAAGAAACCAACAACGGCAACAAGTTTTGGAAAGTCGATATAATTTGTTTGGGTTGCGAGGAATGTAAGTGTGTAAAAAACGACGTTGACCGCAGCGGCATTTACTCGGCAGATGTAGCGTCACTAAGTATAGTGAGATATTTTTTACGATGTTTCGCTGGCGCTTCCATCCGTTGTCTCTATCCAGGGTTATTCCATCATTCAACTTTCATTGGCTCTTCTTCTTCTATCATCGCTTCCGTCTGCTGGCCTTTCCTTCTCCATATTCTTCCATTCACCACGTCTCTCACTCACTAGTTTTGGTTTTCTATCTGCTGGCTCTGCTATCTCTTCCTTTCACCAACCTCATAATAATAATTATTTCTACTCTGGGCACAAGGCCTCATACCACATGATAATAATAATAATAACAGTCCTTTCTGTTATAGAACACAATGCCTGAAATTTGTTAGGGGAGTAAGATAGTCTATTACAGTGATCCCATGTACTTATCTCATCGATCCCGAAAGGATGAAAAGTAAAGTCGACCTCGACGGAATTTGAACCCAAAACTTAAAGACTAAATGTCGATGAACAATTCGTCCGGCGTGCTAACGACTCTGACAGCTTGGCACCTTTTCAGTATAGGACAGTACCGGAAATTTTGTGGTAGAGGCTAGTCGATTACATCAACCCCAGTGCTCGACTGTTACCTATTTTATCGATCCCGAATGGATAAAAGGCAAGGTTGACCTCGGTGGAATTTGAACTCAGAACACGAAGACAGATGAAATGCCACTAAGCATTTTACCCGGCGTGCTAACGATTCTACTATGGGCACAAGACCTAAAATTTGGTGGTAGTGGTGGTGGTGGTGGCTGGGAGTAGGAGGGAACTAGTCGGTTCCATCGACCCCAGTGTTTCACTGGTACTTAATTTACCGACCCTGAAAGGATGACAGGCAAAGTCGACCTCGGCCAAATAATAATAGTAATCAGAATTACTTCGAACGTAGGGCGAAGTACCACGATAGTTTTGGGAAGGATTTGGGCGATTGTATCAAGATTAATGTTTTTTCTTTTCCTTTCTTCAATGATACTTGTGTAATCACTCAGATGGATTAAAAGCGAAATTGATCACGGTTTAGGTTCGAGTAAGTGTATGGATGGAAGGAGGTGCATAGTTAATTATAGCACAGTGTAGTTTGTCTACCTGTTTACTGTTTCCGTTAATCTGTTACATCTTTTGTCTTAGTGTAAAAGATGGGCTACAACAAATATTCTACTTAATATCACAGATTTGCTTGTCAGTTGCTTGACCTTATCCAGTTGAGCATATCCCTTTGTGACTGCCGATATGAGCATCTCTGATCATGAGCAGAAGTGGTGGGGGAGCATCATAGCCATGTGTTGAAAGGAATTCTTTGGGGTCTGAAAAATTCATCTCTAGAAACATGGGTGTTTCATTTATCATCCTTACACAATCCTTATTCAGAGACTTTTTGAGTGGGATGGGCGACTCGACCAGAAGAAAATTCTTATATGCCCCCACCTGTTAGGCCATGTGCTGTTTATCTTGATATGAGATCACCATGTCGCGTACATATGGTTGTGATGCATGTGCCTGGTGTACCCTTATCAGAGGGGTAGTCATGATGGGTATATTGGGCTTCGTATGCTTGTACCCCAGTGTCACTTTGATGGCATGCGCTGCTCTCTCACGCGATAATAATAATAATAATAATAATAATAATAATAATAATAATAATAATAATAATAATAATAATAATAATAATAATAATGATGATGATGATGATGATGATGATAATAATAATAATGGTTTCCAATTTTGTCACAAGGGCAACCATTTTGAGGGAGGGGATAAGTCGATTACATCGACCCCAGTGTTTTACAGACACTTAATTTATCGACCCCGAAAGGATGAAAGGCAAAGTTGACTTCGGCGGAATCTGAATTCAGAACGTAGTGGCAGACGAAATACTGCTGAGCATTTCGACAGGCGTGCTAACGATTCCGCCAGCTCACCGCCATAATAATAATAATAATAATAATAATAGGCGCATTAAGTATGATAAAAAAATATTCAGACAAATACATAACAAAAACACCAGGACTTCCAAGTATATATAACATACAGAAAATTGCACTACTGGGCACTGCACACATCCTACGCAAAACTCTTTCAATACAGTAACCATAAGAGCATCACAGCAAACCACAGCACATACCCAAGGCACACAGAGCTGCGCTCAGTAGTGAAGTGAGAGCATGCTATAAAAATAAAACTACTGAATAATAATAATAATAATAATAATAATAATAATAATAATAATAATAATAATAATAATAATAATAATAATAAGTAATCTTGAAAAAAAGAAGAAGTTCAAACACACTGATTTATAATCGCAGACTTTTCAACTGTATTAAATCAATGTATAAATGCTCTTCATGTAAAAGAAAAAATTAAGAAAGAAAGAAAAATTTCAACTAAATAATCAACAGAAATATTGTGCAAGCCGTTACGCTCTTTCCTTAACCAGGTCTTATGCAAAATCGTGACATTGATATGAGTGCAAGCCATTCCTATCCCATTTCCAAATCTAATGTTTAATGTTGTCTTTAATTTGCACCGATATATGCAAATTATATCCAACCTGGTATTTAGAAACCAGAGCATACAATTTTGGTGGTTGTAATTTGTAAGACATTTTGGAAATGCTAAATTTAATTGGTAGAAATGAAAAGAAGTGCTAAGAGAATTTATAAGCGGGTTTCTGCACGAAGAGAGAACGTTCTGTTTGGTTGAAGGAAAATAAAAATAAGCAGGTTTCAAAATAAAAAAAAGTTTTATTTTGAACACCACATATGTATGGAAGAATGTATGTATATATGTATTTGTTTGCATATATATATATATATGTATACATATACACACACACACACACACACACACACA
>NC_068988.1:43745177-43750686 GCF_001194135.2 Octopus bimaculoides | reverse complement strand
CAGTTGAATAATATTCTTAAGGCCGCAATTTACTCACACGCCGCAGATTAAGAGCTTTGTCGCTAATTCATTTCTTAACCAAATTAAAAACTGTTAACAGTTTTGAAGAGGATTGGTCCCTAGCTACATTTTGGCATAACAAAATTGAGATTTGGTCCAGTAGAAAAAAGTTTACGTCAAAATTTGTAGCAACGTTATACGAGAGTAAGAAACACCTCTAATCAAGTTTAGATCTAAAAATTTTTTTTTATTATTTTAAAAGCAAAATATATTTATCTTAGCTTCAATGATAGAAGAAAGCATGAGGAATTATATAGTTTTGGTGCCATGCAACAAAAATTTGTATCAAAAAATTTGTGAGGTAAAATATCATGAAAAGTATATAAGTAAGGCAAAAAATTGGATTTAAGTATAATTAACTTTTTCGTTTTAAAAACAAACTATGTTTTAATTAAGCTTAAATGATAGAGCTCAATTCGAGGAATTTTGTGGTATTACTCTCATGCAATGAAATTTTAAAAGAAAAAAATATGAATGTTTGTTTCTCAATTTTGAGGGTGATAATATAGTTGTATACTTTTTTATGAATATAGTTCTATAAGGGGACTTTTAATATATGTCACCGGCATCATTGAGGTAAGGAAAACATTATCAACGACACCGCTAATTTGCAATTAGTCTAATTACGTCATCTGTATTAGTTAATGCAATTATATCATGTAAACACAGTCCCGCAATATCTGAGACAAGAAAGGAGTTTTAAAAGAAAATGTTATGAGTGTTTGATTCTCAAATTTGAAGGGTGATAATATAGTTCTATGCTTTTTTATGAATACAGTTCTACAAGGGGACTTTTAATATATGTCACCAGCATCATTGAAATAATTTTCAATAAGATAAAATCTTAAATTATTAATTGACATATAGCGTAGCCTGGAAAAAACATGGATTACTTGGAAAAATGCGAGCAAGAGAAATAATATTCTTAAGATTGTAAACTTGGAAATGTACAGAACAAGTTATTACACTTGGAAAAATTCAGGACAACTTATTACATCAGGTAAAGTACAGAAGAAGAAAATTTTCACTTAAAATATTGCAGCTAAGGATAGAATTTAAATTTTTAAAAATCCTTTGATTTTAATTTACAAAGCAACATTAAAATTTAAAAAAAAGGTACCGTCATTTTGTTAAAATATTGATACACTTAAAAATTGATATACTTAAAAAATGAGAGCAAATACGAATATAGCAAAAGTTTTATGCAAAGTAGAATAGTATATATGGTAGGCAAGTTCATTATGTAAAACAGGCATTGAGTCAAGACTTGGCAATAGCTTTTTACTGTGGGTTTGCTGTTATAGGTAGATTTTACTATAATATATAACTAATTTTTGTACTAACTAATTATGTACTACTATTATTTTTATAACCTATTTTCTAATAGTTAATTAATAATTTTTAAAATTTCTAATTATTAATTAATAATTATTAATTAATAATTTTTTAAAATAGTTTTTTAAAGTGCAAACACATTTTGAGTTATCTTTTATTTTTGATAGATGTAACAAGTAATAACAAATAGAAGTAATAACTTGTGATGCAACTTTTAGTTTTAGTAAAAGCTAATATTTTCTAAATCTAAATATTTTATTTGAAATTTTATCCTTAGCTGCAATATTTTAAGAAAATTTTTTTTTGTTCTCTACTTTACCAGATGTAATAAGTTGTCCTGAACTTTTCCAAGTGTAATAATTTGCCCTGTACTTTTCTAGGTTTATAATCTTAAGAATATTATTTCTCTTACTCGCATTTTTCCACGTAATATATATATGATGGGTTTCTCTAAGTTTCCATCGACTAAATTCACCCTCAAGGCTTTGGCCGGCCTGAGACTATAGTAGGAGACACTTGCTCTCGGTATTACGCAGTAGGACTGAATCCGGAATCATGTGGTTGTGAAGCAAACTTCTTACCACACAGCCACGCCTATATATTTAAATATTCTAAGGGAACATTTCTCCATTCCTTATTTAAGTAACGTGTTAAACCATGCTGATCTAGGATACAAATTGTGCTGGAGCACAATTAATCGTCCTTTGCATATGGATAAACTCAAGATGTATACTGTAGATTATAAGCAACTAGAATCTCTGCGACAGAGTGCCTGGATTTACTAGTGGAATTAATATGAAATTTAACCCAGAGATATGAATAAGCAACAGCAAAGTCATGTAAGATAAACAGAGATAAGACAAAATTATAAAGCACAGACTTAAAATACTTTGGAAGCAACTAACTAGACATAGTTCAACACATATAAATGAAAGATCATTTTAGGAAGGAATATTTTAGATGAATTACATTAATACTTAAAATAGATAAATGCATAATCTTAGACAAGAGATCGCAATTCTCTAGCTGTTCCATTTATAAGCCATTATACGCTCAACTAGATACTAATTTAATTAACAAGACTAAACAGGAAAACAAGAACTTTTGATTAGTTTTAGTTAAAACGGAGACTATAAACAAAATTACATAATTGACAGGGTTAAAGTCTTCGGATAATACCACCATAATATAGTGTGCACAGAAAAAGATTTCTCACACAACTACACACACACACACACACACACACACAACGCACACACAACGCACAAAAGGGCTCAGAAAACGAAAAATTGAACACACAGTAAGACATACTGATACATTCAAACAAAAAGATAATTTTACGTGTATTTGCGTTGTGTTATATATAGCTACTCTATGGATGTAAATTTTTTATGTGTGTAAATATTCAGGTTTTGCCAATATCCTTTAACATTCACAAAGCGACTATAATGGAGACTGAAATGAAGAAGCAATGCAAATATAAAGAGCTTAATTAGAAAAATTCGGCAACAAAATGTAAACAAGACTGCATGACTTATACACATCTATACCGCACCTATAGCACATAATATATCAATACAGCAGAAAACTACAAAACAACACAAAGATTCTGCACATACTTGAAGGAGACGCAAGCTGGGAGCGGTTGTGTTTAGAAAGCATGCAATAGCAATTAAAATACCGATATAATAATATAATCTTTGTCGCCAATTCGTCTTGGAAACCGAGGAATTATAACGTAATAAGATGCGTAGTCACATAATCAATGAATTGAAATAATTTCGAAATTTCTATTCGATGTTAGATCCGGCAAGAATTTTTCCTTATCATGTAATTAAAAGGCTTGTGTCTTTTCTCCGTATAACTAAATTGGAGAGTTAAATTTCTGAGAACAAATGGCATCTTCAGCAAAACAGTCAAGCGTTGATCGCTCAGACAGAAAAAGTTTTGCACAAAACCATACAAAATTTCTTCTAAAAACAGGTCAATATATAAAACAGAAAATTGTTGAAATATTCTGGATAATTCAATATTGGGCTCCAGTTAAGTGACTGGTGGTGGTTTTATAGATTACTTTTTAAACACGTAGTCTAAAGAAAAGGTGAACAGTTCAAAACAGTTTGAGGAACGGGCAAAAAGTTTTGCGGTTTTGACTTACGTTTCTAAGTTAAAATACCACCAATGTCGAGTTTGACTTTTTCCTTTTGGAGTGGATAAAATAAAGTATAAGCTGAGTATTGCGATCGATTTAATCCACCTTACCCTCTCATAAAAAAAACTTTCTGATTGTAAAGCTGTATTAGAAACCATTTAAGCAAGGAATCGAGGCAATCTCCATACCAGATATCATATCATACTGATATGATATACGATGTCATATCATATCATGCTGATATGATATACGATGTCGTATCAGATATACGATGTCAATGTGGTTTATGTTGAATTTGAATTCTGCAAGTGTTTTATAGAGAAAATAAACTATCGGTAGGGAGGGATTACCAGAGGCAAAACTCAGGCAAAATGTTTCGTTCAAATTTTGATGGATGTGTTGTATTAGGGAACATGTGTTGTAGTAGGGAACATGAATTGGGAGAACTGGGTGGATATTGGTTCAAACGTGGCAGGCAACTGTATTATTTCAGGGAGAAGCCGTTATGAAAGCAGCGTAATTGAGAGGGTGAGTGGAAAGAAAATTAATGTTGCAGCTTTGTTACTACAAATTGCTATGTGCTGCTGAATGAATTTCATCTACTCACACGGATATGAGAAAGTATAAAATCTAGAATATTTGAGTAGCAAATGTCACATTTCAATAGATTCCTTTTACACGCTCCAGCTCTGTAGCATGACTGTCGTGTTGTTACATATACCAATACTATGGTATTTATTTATGGCTATAATGGTAGCGAGCTGGCTGAATGGCTATCATGCCGGGCAACATGCTTAGTGAAATTTCTTCCGGCTATTTACGTTTTGAGGACAAAATCCACTTAGGTCGACTTCGCCTTTCATCCTTTCGGGGTCGATAAAATAAGTATCAGTTTTAAAATGGGTCGATGCAGTAATTTGCTTCTCCTCAAAATTCCGGCCTTGTGCTTCTAGCAGAAGGAAAAAAAGTTAAGTGTATCTATTAAGAGCATGGAATTTGATGTGAACCACTGATCGTTCGGTTTGTACACTTACTAACCCAGTAATTGATGTGTCAGCTATAAGACTATGATTTAAATTAAGAAGATATTGCTAAGCTACAATTCCATTATTAAAATAAAAAAAACTGCGAAAAAGAAGTATTTTCGTCTTATGTAAATCCCCCATCAGTTTTATTTATTTATTTTTAATTATTTGTTACAAGAAATTCTCGGTATTCTTGAAGATGTTGATGTCATCAACTTTGACAGATTACATTTGGTATGGCGGTTCTACTAAAGAGAGACTTCCTGACATCCTAACTTAGTATATCCAAACTTCTTTAGGTTTTGATAAATCAATTTCTAATTAAAAGGGCATACAGTTTAAACCAGTTGACGCGAAATAAATGTATAAAAATATATGAAATGTATATTTAAGAAAAATGCCTAACAAGGAAATAATAATTAAATGACACCTCTAATGAAACTGAAGAAGAAAAAATCCTCTCTTTAAAACAAATAGCAATTTATGAAAATTCAGTCCACATTTTCTTCCATTTCATATGTTATAGTACAGATGATTCAAGATTATGTTAGTTTGACATCTCTTAAAAAGAATAATATTTTTAAGTGGTTACATTCATGTAATAAAAAACAGCAAACACTCGACATACATGTTTGATTATCTAATAAATATATAAATCAAGAATATAAAAATGAAAAACAGTGATAAAAGGGTAGTTAAAAAGGAAGAGAAAAAACCGAAAAGACAAAATGAAGGTCGTTGAGGATAATATTTTTAATTTAACGGATGAACTAATAAAAAATAGTTCTTACATACAAAAAGGAAGTCAGTTTTATAAATGAAAGAATCCAATCTTTCGGAAAAGAGTGACAGCATGTTTTCGCATGTGTGTGTATGTTCAAAGTGCATGTATGTATGCATGTATGTACAAAGTGTATGTATGCATGTATGTACAAAG
>NC_068988.1:43740741-43745167 GCF_001194135.2 Octopus bimaculoides | reverse complement strand
CATGTATGTACAAAGTGTATGTATGCATGTATGTACAAAGTGTATGTATGTATGTATGTATGTTTGTCATTATTCGGTTATATTTCAAGATTTTTTGCTAATAGAGAAAGGGTCAATTCTTAACTTAGATCCAAAGCTCCTTCACAGAAATTTCATCAACATCAGCAGGGTATGTATGTATGTATGTATGTATGTATGTATGTATGTATGTATGTATGTATGGATGTATGTATGCATGCATGTGTGTATGTATATGTCCAGATCTGTATGTTTTGTTTTATGCATGTATTCTTATGCATATAGTTGCATATGTAGACGCTCATGTCTATTGAAATGATAAACTTCTGGAAAGTTTCACAGATTTTTACAGTTCCACTAATGGCTTGGATCTATAGTCTTCAAATCAGCTTTGGCTTTTCTGGTTTTGAGAAGCTTAATTTCTCAAGATTGGTATTTAGGCAGTGTGTTACATATCCCAGTACCCCGATAGTTACAGGTATAAACCTGAACTTGTAATCTGGATAGAGTAGCTATAGATTCCTCAATAGTTCATGTATGTGTGTATGCATGTATGTATACATATGAACATACATATATTATACACACACACACACACACATACACAAGTTGATTGATAGATAGATAGACAGACAGACAGGTAAAGATCCATGCGTATATCATACTAAATGCACACACACTGTTTGAAGGCCTGAAGCTTTGGAGATGTCTGCGATAAAACTTCTTCATAGACTTATATAGGAAACGCAATAAATATCGGAGCGAGATGAACATCGTTGCTGCAGTAACTCACGAGAACGACAGACAGGATTAAAAAGCTTGTAAATAGATGGAAGGAAGTCATAGATAATCAGGGAAAGTACATTGATGATTAAATTTCAATTAAATATAACATTTGATCACTTGTTTTCTTTATTCAAAATTCGGATAGAACTTATGGGTTAACCTGATAAAAAAATTATTAGTTTGTATCTGTTTTAATAAATGGTTCGTACATATTTTCACGTCTTGTATTTGATTTTCCACTTCAGTATTGAAATGTTTAAAATTTTTATGCTTTTAAATATCATTTTTAAAAAAATATCTTTACGCTGCTGAGACCGGCATAAAATCGAATAAATTGAGGTTTATTTTTTTCCATTAATTTCTTTAAAAAAACAACGTAACATCGAAGAAGACGTAACTCGAAACGACGTAAGTTGAGGTATGCTCCATTGGCTTTTGTGGAGTTTACTAAAACCAGAACTTCGGTTTCCTTCCATTCAACGTTATTTCTGCTGACATTAATTGATTTGTTGATACTGAGATTGGATATCAGTTGCTTCAGTTTCATAGTTTACGAATCCCAGTACAAATTGTTGCACAACAATCGGCTCAAGGTAGCTAGTAAAGAAACAAATTAGTCATATAGTTTAGCCGTACACTATGTATCTTTATTGGAAATGGAGACAACTATGTAGTTTTGAAATCGATCCCAGTATCTGCCACTTTAGAAAAGTTTCTTCTACTCTAGTCTCGAACGGATTAAATCATTGTGAAAGTAAAATATGATAAGTGAAAGCCTATCGATAAGATTGCTTTTGTTGTTAGGTGGTTCAATTAATCCAATTAATGGTTTAGTGACACCGCCAGTCCTTAGATCTCTTTTAGAAAGGCCTATCTTTTGCAAGTATTTGGGCTAGGTTTCCGCTTTAAAAATAGTTTCCCCACTTTCTTCCGTCAGCCTCAAAGAGTCTGAAAAGGGTCATGGGTACTTATCTTCCGTCTCTGACTAATAGACTATAAAAATAAAACAAAACAAAATCATGTGGTTCTCATTCGAAGAGCTACAGGGAGTTTGTTGACATAAACATTTATTTACTGAAGAAGTCAAGTGTCTATATGGAAACTCCTTCATCTGAATTTACCTTCGGGTATTTCCTCAACAACTTCCCTCCCATTTTTCCATACAGAGACCACCACAGATGTTTTAGTTATCTTTCTTGTAAACACAACAAAACATCTACGGTGATCTCCTCTCCACTGAGACATCCAGCGAGCCTGTATATAGCCACTTGATGTGCTATAAATAGCAGACAAATCTAATTCAAATCTCATCCTACTGTCTTAAAAAGGGAACGACACATATTGGACAACGTAATTCTGAATTACAGTATGGCTTACAAAAAAGACCCAACAGTCACTGCTTAAATACTTTCTTACATATGTCTTGGTCAATCAATGCTTACTAAGATCTTTATAACAACTACTACAACAATAATAATAATAATTCTTTCTACTATAAACATAAAGCCTGAAATTTGTGGAAAGTCGTTAGTTGATTACATCGATCCCAGTGCTCAAATGGTACTATTTTATCGACGCTGAAAAGATGAAGAGCAAAGTCGACCACAGCGGCGTTTGAACTAAGAACGTTAGAAGCAGAAAGAAACGTTGCAAAGCATGTTATCCGGCGTTCTCATGATTGTTCCAGCTCACTGCCTTCTTCATAATCCTTTCTACAATTAGCACAAGTCCTGAAAATTTTGCGAGGAGGCGCTGGGCAATTACATCAACCTGAATACTCAACTGATAGTTATTTTATCGATTCTGAGAGGTTGAAAGGCAAAGTCAACATCGTCGTTATTGGATCTCAGAACATAAAACCTGAAAAAATGCCGCTAAGCAATTTTCCCTGCGTCCTAACGATTCTGCCAGCTCGCCGTTTATTAATAATAGTTTTAAATTTTGTCGCAAGGCTAGTAATTTCCGAGGGTAGGGTTGGAATAAGCCGATTACTTCGTCCCCAGGGCTCAACTGGTACGTATTTCACCCGGCCCCCGAAAGGATAAAAGGCAAAGACGACCTTGGCGGAATTTGAACTCAGAACGTAAAGACGGATGTCATACCGCTAAGCAATTTTCCCGGCGTGCTAACACTCTGCCAGTTCGCCGTCTGGACAAGATGAATAGTAATAGCAGATCAGTCATTACATTGTCTCTCTCTCTCTACTATAACATCGGTTCGCACAAATCGTTAGTGAAATTTATTTGAAGAATATTGTAGCTTTATAAATAAACGACCAATCCTTTCCATGCGTTTTAGACATAATCCGTCATCCAGTTTAACCATGACAAGACGAATCTAGACTGCTGGACTTTAGTTTTAGATAGATCTCTCTGGCACATATTCTTGATAGCTAGTTGCCGAATGAAGTTGAACATTCCCGACTGGTTCTGGTAATTTTTTCTTAACAGCTAGGTTGACTGACTGATGGGTACTAACTATCTGAGATTGAACATTTTCTCATTATTTTGGTATGTATAACTGAGAAATAAATGAAAAATTGCAGTCTCTGGCCTAAGACTGAAAATTCCCAGATTAATCTTGTATCTATTCCTGACAGCTACGTAGGGTAAGGGAAGATAAAAAATAATTCTTACAAGAAACACACCTAAACATCTGCAATTGTCTCCGTTTTCAAAACGGCAGGGAATTCGTAAAAAAAAAAGAAAAACAAAAACAAAAAACAAAACAAAAAGCAAAAATAAAACATTGATTAGTATATTTGAACAGGTCGAGTTAGTTCAGGAATTGGGGGCGGTCTTTAACATTGGTAACGAGGCCACGTTGGTGGTCTTCGGTACAAAAAGAATAATAATAATGATAAAAGTTGTAGAACACTGTTGAAAGGATATTACACAGAAAATGTCTGAATTTTGTTGCTTCTTATGTGTGCTGTGTGTATGTTTATTTTTTGTTATTTGGTTATCTTCTGTATTTTTTTATGCGTATGGAGGCATGTATGTGAGTATGTGCGTGCGTGTTTGCGAATATTTGTCTATGCGAGCGTGTGTGTGTGAGATTATGTGTCCATGTGTATACGTGAGTGAGACCGGGTATAAAGGGATGTCATATTCGCTAACACTTAATCACATATTTCCGGGATGTTAAGTATTTAAGTGTCTACGCTCATGACGGTGCGAATGATGATGACGATGGAGCTGGCGATGAGGAAGGTGAGGACGAGAAAGATGATTGTGATGATTGTGTTGATGGAGATGCTGCTGCTGCTGCTGCTGATGATGATGATGACGATAATGGGGCTGAGGAAGAAGATAGTGAGTACGGGAATGAAAATAATGATCGTGATGATGATGATTGAGACGATGGTGGTGGTGGTGGTGGTCGTCGTGGTGGTGATAAGAATGGCAGTAGTGGTGGCAAGAATCTTGCCAGTCTTGATGGTGTTGTTCTTGTTGCTTAGCCTCCAATCAGACCTGACAGAGCAGACCAAAGATGAACAAATTTTTCAACGATAAACACCACTTATATATACATATCTATCTATCTATCTATCTATCTATCTATCTATCTCTCTCTCTCTCTCTCTCTCTCTCTCTCTCTCTCTCTCTCTCTCTCTCTATAT
>NC_068988.1:43740135-43740645 GCF_001194135.2 Octopus bimaculoides | reverse complement strand
TGTATATATATATATTTCATGCCTAAAGTTTTTCGGACTTTGATTATGATTATACAATGTCCCTTCAAGAGAGTAGAAAATTTCGCTGGTAACCCTCTGTCGGTTACTGATGATGATGAGGATGATGATGGTGATGATGGTGATGATGATGATGCAGCTGATTAGGATGCTGGTGATTGTGGTGGTGGTGATGGTGGTGGTGGTGTTGCTACTTGTTTCATCGGTGATGATGACGATGATGATGGTGTTGAACACATTGTAGTCATAGGTGGAGAGTGATTGAAAAGAAAGAAAGAAAAATTATGGGATTTCTTCTAGATTTCATTATTTGAGTCTAAGACCGAGGGCTAAACAACAGAATCCACAGCAATAACAGTGACTGTAAACGTTAAGACTACTTTCTAGAAAGGGTTTGATAAAATGGATCCCACATTAGATATCACCGATTGTAGAGAAATGAGCCTACGGTGTATCGGTGGTTTGAGCGACGTATTTTTTTTTTTTTTTTTT
>NC_068988.1:43732046-43740027 GCF_001194135.2 Octopus bimaculoides | reverse complement strand
ACACACACACACACACACACACACACACACACACACACACACACACACACACACACACAAGCGACGGGCTTCCACAGTTTTCGCCTATCAAATTCACTCACAAGGCATTGGTACTTCATAGATGGATTGAAACCGAAACTACGTGATTGCAAAGTGTGCTTCTAAATGACACAACCATGTCTGCGCCTGTAGATAATTGTAATGAAACGGTTTTTTTTTAAAATTGTCTTTACGTTTATCTTCATCACTAATCTTAAAAGAATAAACAAATGAAAACAGTTTAGTGCTCTTACAACGCAATAATTATACATAAACTACCGTTAAAGCAATGAAAACACAAAAATATTCAAACAGATAAACACACTTCACACTGTTAACGCAATCAACGTACACACACGCACGCACACATACAGAGGCACATAAATATATACATATACACAGGTATAAGGTATGCCATTTTCTTCCCAGTAACTTCTGTTTCTCTCTTTTTCCCCTACTCACACCACCACCACCACCACCATCATATTCAGTGTTTTACACTCAGCCAGCGGTCAGTCACTTACCACACCCACATGCATCCACATCAATCATTATACAGCCACACACACACACACACACACACACACACACACACACACACACACACAGGTGGCGTCAACAAATGCAATTGCGCAGTAAAACTGCCAAGGACAAATACACAAACTTAATGTAAATTTATATAGGATTTTCACAGTAACTTCTGCTTGAATAATAATTAGTTTTGATGTAAGAATATTAATTTTAGATATATTCAACTGAACTGATAGAATTTGGCAAGTCAAGTTTATACTGCAAGATAATTTTCACTCGCTTTCAATTTAAGCAATAATAAATGTTAATTGGTTATTAAAAATAGTGCGCAGTATTGGCGTTAAATAGTTTAGTAACTTTTTCGATGTATGCATAGTGAAGATAAATGCTTTGGGTAATTATAATTACACTCTCTGTACATCGCCAATTGATAAATTGTTTTAAAAAATCAATAATAAGTCAAGTATTAATAGGCAGAACTCAAGCAATGTGAACGAAAGAAGTGTTGCTCAGTTTGAGTCAACAGTAAGTTCATCTTCAAAGGCCACATCAAAACAAGATAAATGTACGATGAAACTTTTATTGCTTATGGTTTCACTCGGACTGGTTGTGATAACGTATTCGGATTTTTTTTTTAAATCGAGTAAGAAATATTATCAAAGAATGTGCTTGGAACTGAATTAAAGGAAAGCTAAATTTTCGCCTTTTTCATTTTCTGTTTATTTATTTATTTACTTTTTGGTCTTATACTGCATTGATTATCGAATAGCGAATGCAGGTGAAGTTGGCAAAATTTCAGAAAACAACTATGTATAGGTATATAGGAATGTATTGGAGATAATATCTCAAAAACATTGAAAATAGATAAAAAGATCGCCACTTTCAAATAAAACAGTTTTATGGTGTGTTCATGAAATGTGAAAATTTTGTGTAACTGCGTTGATAAGACAGGTTAAAGTGAGATCAACATTTTCTCTTCGTATGAATGAATCCATGGATGTTGCTTCTGTTTGTACGCTGTATTTATGAATAGTATTGAAGACAACATATTAATCTGCCATTTTTTTGGAGAGTCTTGTTTCAGAGAAGCAATATTTCATATAATTCATTTACAGGAAAAATTTAATTTCGTGAATATTTTGTTCAAGTATTTGCACTGATGGAGCTGCAGATACGGCAGGGAAATTTATGGTTTTCTTGCAATAATAAAAAAGAAGGAAAAAAAACAACAAACAACATATATAGAAATTTGAAAGTATCAACTATTCTCTTCATTATGGTAGCAGTGTAACGTATGCTTCAAGATTTGAAATTAGTTGAAAATGACGCTGTAGAAATGATCAATTATATTCAGTCAAATCCATTACATGCAAAGATATTCTGCTTATTATGTGAAAATGTAGGAAGTCTGTATGTGTTGGCGTGATTTTTCGAATTACGTAAAGAAATTTGATTATTTCAGAATTTCCAGCGAAACTGAAATTCAGTATTGGATGCGTGGGAAGGAAAAATGACATATTTTTCTGATATGTTCATTTCAATGCGGTTAATGTTGCAATACATGGTGGTTAGTCTAAACTCCGTAAGGAGCCTAGGGCCGGATTCTCGGTTTCTCCGATGTATATATATTCCTCCCTGGAATGTGTTTTATCAGTTGAGTGAACTGGAGCAACGTGAAATTTGAAATGAAGTGTTTTGCTCGAGAACATAACGCATCACTCGCTCCAGAAATCGGAACTACAAACTTACGATCATGTGTCTAATACCATAACCACTAAGCCATGCACCTCTATTGCAATGCATGGCACCAGTAACACTAGAGGCGTTGGTTAAATTATAAAAGGTCCTATTCTGCCATAATTGTTATTTGTAAATCATATAACAGACCATTTTCTAACCGAAACAGAAAACCAATTTTAAGCTGCAAATCCATTTATAAACTCATTAAACGGTAAGAAAATTTAAGGTGGATACACATTACATCAGATTTTACTTCCAAGCAGGATTTTGACGAGTGAAACTGAGAATGTTCGGATTGCATAGTTAATAGAGTATCTTGCCTACTGTACCTAAGTTTTTCATCTACCTACTATAAGTGCAGAAGCTTGAAAAGTGTTAAAGCGATATGCAACAACATATATTACGTAAGATACCAAAGGCAGAAGGCGGCGAGCTGGAAGAAACGTTAGCACGCCGGGCGAAATGCTTAGCGGTATTTCGTCTGTCTTTACGTTCTGAGTTCAAATTCCGCCGAGGTCGACTTTGGCTTTTATCCTTTCGGGTTCGATAAATTAAGTATCAGTTGCGTGCTGGGATCGATCTAAGCGACTGGCCCCCTCCTCAAAAATTTTGGGCCTTGTGCCTTGAGTAGGAAAGAAGAAGATACCAAAAGCAGATTTAAAAATAGACTGAGTATACTAGTTGACTTACGGTTACTGGTAATATCTGTCATTTCAAGTATCAAGACTTCGAGTGTGTCTTAATATTTAGGACTATAGTAAGGCGGCGAGTTGGCAAGATCGCTTCCGTGCCGGACAAAAGCTTAGCGGCATTTCTTCCGACTTTACATCCTGAGTTCTAATGCTCTAGAGTTAATTTTGCCGTCTATCCTTTCGAAGCCCATAAAACAAGTACCAGTTGAGCAATGCGGCCGACATAATCGACTTACCTTCTCCACCGAAATTGCTGGCTTTGTACCAAAATTTGAAACCGATATTCAGAATTATATATGTCTTAATGTCTTTGTTGTGAAGTTGGATTTTCCAAAGTACTAATATAAGAAAGGTAACAGAATTATGCTAATACAAAGTTCATTTGCCCGTTTGCAGCACATCTATAATAATATTTTCCCAAATATCATTTTTAGGTTAAAATAATTTTCTTCCAGCCTACGGGTTCCCTGAGTACAAAAAAATTTGAAAAACCCTGCTCTAGAAAACGATTTGAAGCCTTTCGATGTACGACTGTAAAACTGGCAAAACGAAGTCGGATATAATAATTGTATTCCACTGAAATAAACTTATGATATAATATAGATGGTCAGCAGTGTGAGTCAAACAAATAAATAAATCTATATCAAAGTGTTTAATCTCAACACGATTGATCTATTAGCAGTAGATCAAGAGAAATGTTACTGAATTAATATCGCCACGATTCAATTATAAATATATAGATTTTCTAACCGTCAATCTGAAATTGTTACGAGATGTTTTATTACAACTGATATCGTCTTTATTCAGAAATATTGCCAGATAGAATTGAATACTCTGATTCTTATGCAAACACCCCTGCCGTTTGTTTAGTTATTTCATTATTTGATAGCAGATCTCGATAGGAGCAAAACCAGTATTGCTGGAGATATTGCCTCGCTTTTTTTTTCTTTCATTTTTACGTTCCGTGCATGACAGCGTTATGAAATTAATGAAAATAAACACAATAACTTTATCTCATGCGAACAAATGGACAAATGAAGGAAAGAGCGAACAAATTACGATTGAAAGAATGGTGGAATGTATGAATGAATGAATGAATGAATGAATGAATAAATGGACGAACGATTGAACAACGGAACGAATAAAAGAAATGATGAACAAAGAAACGGATAAAGGAATGGGTGAGTTTACGATTAAAGGAATCGCGGAGTGAATGAATGAAAAAAAGATTGAATACACGAATAAGGGAATTGAGAAATAAATAAATCAACGAATCTACGAATGGATGGAAGAATAAAGAAAAGTTTAATATGAGTGCGAGAACGGAAGATTTAAATACAGATTAGCAAAATACTAGAGCAAAGACAAGAACTGTTTAATTTATTTGGTGACTGGAAATAACGATATATTTTGCTGAAGTAGTATACCAAATTGGGTATATAAGTAGAATTGACCGTAGTATATTTCTGATACTTTTCTACAAGTATTAGCGGAAAAGAAAAGAAAAAGTACACTAATGTAATTTGAACTTAGAAACTAGAGATACTAAACTAAAAACTGTGCGAAATTTGTACATTCACCTGTTTTTGCCAGGTTTCCGTATTTATTGATGAAATACTCCCACTTAGCACCATAACATAACTGAATGATTTAAAAAATTATATAAGAGAGCTAATTACCAAATCTCCTGATAAGTTAATGAGTTAAGCCCCTCCGGGATCATTTAACCAATAAGAGATAGCAAACAAGTTTCTTTATCAAATCATATACTTCCATTTTCAAAAAGGGGAGGACAGTTTAAATAATATTATCTCAGATACTATCTACCTATCTATCTATCTATCTATCTATCTATCTATCTATCTATCTATCTATCTATCTATCTATCTATCAAGCTGTCTGTCTGTCTGTCTCTAAATCAGTAAAAAGATATTAACAAAAATACGGCACCAAAGTTGTTTTTTATGAATTCTCTAATATATCAAAGCTAACCTGAGGATAAACAACGACAAAAACGTTTTTATGTAGGCGCAGGTGTGGCTGTGTGGTAAGAAACTTGCTTCCCAACCTCATAGTGCTGGGTTCAGTCCCACTATGTGGCACCTTGGGCAAATGTCTTCTACTATAGCCTCGGGCCGACCAAAGCCTTCTGAGTGGAAACTGAAAGAAGCCCGTCGTATATATATATATATATTATCTGTGTTTGTCCCCCACCATCGCTTGATAACCGATGTTTGTGTGTTTACGTCCCCGTATGCTAGCGTTTCGGCAAAACAGACCGTTAGAATAAGTACTAGGCTTTCGAAGAATAAGTCCTCAGGTCGATTTGCTCGACTAAAGGCGGTGCTCCAGCATGGCTGCAGTCAAAATGACCGAAACAAGTAAAAGAAGAATTAAGACATAATGAGAGCTGATATGCTGCGTTGCATTTAGTTAGAAATAGCAACCAATTAGCTCTCTAATTACACCCTACTATGTTGAAAGGCCTGAAGATTGGATAATGTAGTCTTAAATGTAATATGTGGTGGAAAAATACCTAGATGATGATAGTGAGCCACTTTTCCTCATAGCTCTGCTCAGTCAGAGTGGAAATGAGGCTATACAGCAACAGCAGCAGTAACAACGTCAAATCGTGTAACATGCATGCTTAAGTACTGTTCGTTTCTGAACGGTGCGAATGTTGCAAACGCAGTCACTCTAGACTACTCCTCACACAAGGCCATTAAATTAACATTGATTAACATACCCAAAAACCTGCATCCATGAACAGACGTGCAGATTTTGGCTTTTCTCTTCTATTCTTTTTTTTAAAAAGGCTTTACTTCCTCCTGAATTAGCAAACTGTGTACTCTGTCCATCCAGCCATACCCTCTCCAACTCCCGCCAACTTTACTGTACCACACATCTCAGACTTCGCGATAAACACAACACTCATTCTTTCCTTCGTGAGTTTGGGCAATTCTAGAAGTTCTTTTCCAACAATAGTCCTTCTACAAACATTGAACTATAAATGTTTCAGCTGAACATCAACCGCACCAATCTCGTTGGCCTGGGAAGAAATGAAAAAGTCATATGCGCTGTCCCTCCACTTATGACTAGACTAAAAGAATCGTTACAACTTTCCAAACTTCTATACAATTTTTCCCACTCCTGTGCTTCATTTTCTCTATTTTTGACATTAGCTTCTCCTCTTCTTTATGTTAGTTGACTTTCAACATTCTTGTTTTTCACAAGCTCCCCCGATCTTTCGTACAATTATATTTAACGTTTATAAGTATGTAAACATTTATACGTATGCATGTATAGATATGTATTTATATATTTGCCTTCGGACGGATATGACCGGATACACATACATACATGTATACATACATACATACATACATACATACATACATACATACATACATATATATATATATATATATATATATATATATATATATATATATATATATATATATATATATATATATATATATATATATATACATTATTTAGGTTATATACTTTTATGTTGTAGGTAGGATGATGATACTAAACAAATGAGCGTGGGTGTATTTCAGAGAAATGGCATTTTGACAAGCGAAGGACACATTCTAATCTATTGTTTAGACAGACATATTACGTGGCAACATACTATAAAATCTGGGTGTAAGACATCCAGTGAGAAACTAGATACGGATTTATCTAAGTTCTATTAGGTAATGTTTCATTTGTATTTCGTTCTTTGACAAGCGTCGTGGTTGGTTGAGATGGCTGACACATCTTAATGTCGTGGTCGGTTGAAATGGCTGACACATCTTAATGTCGTGCTCGGTTGAGATGGCTGACACATCTTTTTTCTTTTTTTTTCGAATTCTGCAATAAATGACAAAAAATATTATTTAACGAGAGTTAACTACAGTAAAAAAAAAGGGGTTGAAAAGGAATCAAAAGGTGTTATTATCAGGTATATGACCCTGTAAATCCAAAATCCCAGTCTTAAGAGATACAATGGTGCTTATAATGATTATGAAAATAATAATCCCTTCTGCCATAAACACCAGGTCTGAAATTGTTGGAGGGAACCAATCGATTACATCGACCCCGATGCTCAATTGGTGCTTATTATATCAACAATAGTTCAGCCAGCTAGTTACCTTAATTGTAGTAGTAGTAGTAGTAGCGCAAACCGCAGAGAGTGGCGGAGTCGGAGACTAGCAAAATCCTCTGGGATTTCCCAATCCAAACAGATCACGTGCTAGCGCATAACAGACCGGACCTAGTGATGGTGGACAGGGTGCATCACATATGCTATATAGTTGATGTGGCATGCCATTTTGTCCCACGAATGGTCAAGAAAGAAGGCGAAAAGATAGAAAGATTGTAGTAATAATGACAATAGTTTCTAGTATATAAACAGGATTAGAAACTTGAGGGAGAAGTCAGTCAGTGAAATAAACGCCAGTACTTGACAGGTTCTTCAATTCATCGAACGTGGAAAGATGAATGGCAAAGTTGATCCCGACTTAAAGTGATCAATAAACATACAAACACAAATACACAATATATATATATACATGTGCACGCACACGCACGCGCGCTAGAAATGGTTCTGGCGAAAGTAGCATTAATTTTTTTAGGGAGTTCAATTTTTCTCAACTAATCGATACACCGATTGAGTAAACTTATCAATAACGTACCTATAATGACTACTGAAAACAGCTGTAAGCCAAAATTGCTCTGATAAAGGAAAAATATGCAATGGCCAACATTTCTAGCTTGTCTGATATATATATGTAGTTTCAGCTGCTTTACGTCCCTTTTGAAGTTGAATAACAAGATTGCTCGAATATCGCGCTTTGACAGTTCCATTTCAGATGATTGTAAGAACGGTGAAAAAATATCAATATTAATTTATTTTGGGCAAGTTTTAAAACAATTCCAAACCCTGCAAAATCCTGTACAAATTCTTCATGGTTCAAAACCTTGCTTAC
>NC_068988.1:43724839-43731860 GCF_001194135.2 Octopus bimaculoides | reverse complement strand
GTGTGTGTGTGTGTGTGTGTGTGTGTGTGTGTGTGTGTGAAGTCATAAATGACAGAGAAATAGTTTGATGAAATTTCATTTAACAGCAAGAACATTCTATCATGACAAATTGTTTCGTAACTTAAAAACATGCAAATAATTTACATGCCTGCATTAATGCAAGATGCAAAAGTCCTTCAAAATAATGTAGAAGTTAAACTACGTCCTCAGGTGAAAGAAAGTCTTTGTTAAATTCTAAATGCTCATCCCTACGTATATGTATGTGGAGGTATGCGCACGCACACAGATAGATAGATAGATAGATAGATAGATAGATAGATAGATAGATGAGTATATTTTTCAGACACCCTGCTTGTCTTCATACGCAGTCTCCCTCTCCTTCTCTCTATCTCTCTCTCTCTGTCTCTTATTCCTCTCTCTCTCTCTTATTCCTCTCTCTCTCTCTTATTCCTCTCTCTCTCTCTTATTCCTCTCTCTCTCTCTCTCTCTCTGTCTCTCTCTCTCTCTCTCGCTTTCTTTCTCAACCAACGTTATAAGACGCTAAAATCTGGCGATATTAAGCATAAAATTACGTGAGGACATGCAGGCAGCTTTAACACAAATAGAGATAGACGCGGTATTATTGCATTACCGTAAACTACGTGATATAGGGTTTCTTACCGAATGATCCTCATTGTGCAACACTCTATTTTTAACCTTTTTACTTCAGTTGGCAGGATTGCTAATTTGTGCCTAATGGTAGTAAATTAATTGTATTAGGTATATTTGTTGGTAATATAACGATCTATATGTCTGTCTGTCTGTTTGTCTACCTGTCTATCTATCTATCTATCTATCTATCTATCTATCTATCTATCTATCTATCTATCTATCTATCTATCTGTCTGTCTGTTTGTCTATCTGTCTATCTGTGTGCGTGTGCTTTTTCCTAAAATATACGTAGATAAGGCGATATAAAGATATTAGATAAACGTATGTACGTAGGTATGTGTGTGAATATATGTGTGCATGTGTGTGTGTATATATATATATATATATATATATGTGTATGTGTAAACCCCCTTACACATATGCACACACAGAAATAAGGGTAAACAAATAGAGATCAAGCACGCGAACAGACAAGTGGTTCAACAGGTACGCATGAAACCACACACACACACACACACACACACACACACACACACACACACACACACACACACACACACACACACAAACAGTGTGGTAAATTACGGCAAGTATACGTGTAAATTATTAGTAATTTATACTCACTCGTGTTTATCGTCATTTTTTGCTACATATTTTCGGTATATCATAACTGACAATACTGCTAAATACAGTGTTGGACTAATCTCTATACCGAAAACTGACTAGATAATGATAATCTATGTAGATCTCTACCTCATACAGTAGTAGTCATATATCTCACTGTAAACGCAAAATATATGTGTATGTATGTGTGTATTATGTATTTATGTATGTATTAACTAAGCAACTTACCTAGACGTTTATCTCCTTAATCCTATCTATCTATCTATCTATCTATTTATCTATCTATCTATCTATCTATCTATCTATCTATCTATCTATCTATCTATCTATCTATCTGTCTGTCTGTCTGTCTTTCTGTCTATCTATGTAGCTAGCTATTTCTTTGTGTGCCTAATAATACTTATTCGTCTGTCTACTTCTCACACTTCATGATATTATAAGCCTTCCATTTATTCAAACTTCAAACTTTAATAAATGTTCGCCCATTTCAGTTCCTGCGCTTAATTGAATTTGAAGTAATTCATTTCAACCGTTTTTATTTCTTCTCTGCGAATGCTACAATATCAAGAGCATAATCTTCGCATTCTGTGATTATGCAACATCAATACATATTACATGTGATGATATACTGACAACGTACTCAAGAAGAAGTCTGCATGCTGTTTCTCGGCTTGCTAGAAATGAAAACCAAATGATAGCGAAATAAGGCCATTGTTAAATGAACTGACTGAATGATCAGGTCTGGAACATCTTTGATCATAGGCACACATATCAGTGCGGACCTTGTGTTCAGCATACATGCATACACGCATACATACATACATACATCCATACATGCATACACACATACATACGTACGTACGTACATACACACATACATACTTCATACATGTATACACACATACGTTTATACAAACTCATACGTACGTACACACATACATGCATACATGCATACATACGTTCATACATACATACATACATACATACATAAATACTTTCATACACACACATATATATATATATGTTCATCCGTCGGAGTGACAAGGACCATCTAGTCACTGATAACTTGTGCACCGTAAACCTCTCTCGCCCGTGGCCATGTCCAGTCTAGGGGCGAAGATCAGGTCACGACGATTGAGATGGAGACGGATGCACTGGATGAGCAAGATGTCTTACCTTATTTTGCTCTCTGCATTCCACAGTGTGTTGCTACAGCCACTTTATCCTCTGTCGAATCACGAAGGTTTCTTCCGCTGAGTCCTCCAAATCTAGACTTCACATGTATAGGTAAGCAAGCCCATGTATACATATATATATGTACATACATACGCACATACATATATATATATACATACATAAAAACGAACATATGTACATGTGACTATTTTCCACTTATACATACTAAAGTCATTACGACGGCCAAGGTTCCTTCCTTTATAGAGTATGCTACTGAAACTAATCGCAATATACTCCACACAGCTATCACTATCAACGGAAAAACCTCCTATGGTCATAAGCAAAATTAGGTTATCAACAGGAATATTCCAGGGCGATAAATTGCCTGAAATTCCATTCATTCTAAAAGAAAACTCTTCGTCAGTCACGTTAGGATCTGCAGAAGATATTATTATAAATGTCTTCCAAACAGTTGATACTAGTGATCTCATGCTGTTTTCAGTTAACGTTCACGACATTAAGGGACTGTTAGACCTGGATAGAATATTGTCACGAGACAGAGGAATAGAATTTGGTCAGGATTAGTGTTCGTATTTGGCCGTCAGTTCAGGAGTGATTATTAAGCAGATGGGGAATACAGATATCAATGGACGACCTATCTCCCCTGTCACCGACCGTGAATGTTACAAGTATGTCGGAACGGACGAAAATATTGCATACGTTGATGTTGTGTGTAAATCTGGAGTGACAAAAGATTTTAGCAGTCTTCGGGACATAGAACAGTTACAGCTGTTAGCATTCGATATTGAGTCCCACAGCGTAAAACTTTGGTCAAGTGTCTTCTACAATAGCTCCGGGCCAACTAAAGCCTTGTGAGTAGATTTGGTAGACAAAATGAAACTAACCCGTCACATATGTATGTATGTATGTATGTATGTATGTTTCTGTTTGTCCACCACCAGCACTTCACAACCGATGTTACTTTGATTGCATCATCGTAACTTAGCGGTTTGTAATAAGAGAACAAATTAAGCACCAGATTTTAAACATAAGTATAGGAGCCGATTTGTCCGACTAAAACACTTCAAGATGGTGCCCCACCATGGCTGAAATCCAATGGTTGAAACAAAAAAAAAAAAAGAAAAGATTAAACAAAAGTATACATATGTATGCATACATATGCAACTAGTTATGATATACATATGTAGCTCAGGGAGAGAGTAATTACACAACAGCTAAATATAGAAAAATACAAATCTAAAATCTAAAAAATAATAAGAATAACCAGTGTACATCTTGGTGAAAAAGTTCTTTGATAAAATCTCTTTTCAAGTCTTTAATTTCATAGACTTCGTTTTAGAATGAAGGCTGTTAGCATGATGTGCAAGCACGAGCACGCAAAGATTGTCGTTACACGCGGACTTAGGCATATATATTACACAAAGTAAATAGTGCGGTGGTTTTGAGTGCTTTAAGATAGCAAAAAGGGTCGAAGTATATGTGTGAGGGCGAGTGCGTGTGTGTATATGTAAGTGTTCATCTGTGTTTCTATACATGTATGTCTACAATGAATAAGATGTACTTTAGTGTATATTTGTGTGTATGTGTCCTTGGATACGTATGTACGTATTTGTAAATCTGGAAATTTATACTCTCTCTCTCACACACACACGCACTCACACACTCACACATTCATTCACACACACACACACACACACACACACACACACACACACACACTCACACACACACTTAAAGTAAATGATTCTCCGTCGATTTCGATGACGAGTATTCGAGTTATTCGGGCAACTGAATAACCTACTTTTAGAATTCTAATTAATGTGAGCAGTGGAATGTAAAAGTCTGAGAGACCTGCGCGGCGTGGATGTAGACTTTTTCAAGCCAAACCTGGATCTCCTTTTGAAACGGCGAGCTGACAGGGTCGTGAGCACGCCGGACAAAATATCTAGCGGCATTTCGTTCGTCTTTACGTTCTGAGTTCAAATTTCACCGAGGTCGACTTTATCTTTCATCCACACGAGGCTGATAAATTAAGTACCGGTTGCGTACTGGAAAAGATGTAATCGACTTAACCGTCTGCCCCGAAATTACTGGCCCTGTGTCAAAGTTTGAAGCCAGTATTTCAGCTCTTTTTCATAAGTATTCTGATGTCTCTTTTAGTGGAATCATTACAGCGTCCATCAAAACACCTTGTGACATTTCTTACGGCTTTTTATGTTCCAAGTTCACATCCCGTCATAATCAGCTTTACCTTTCATCCTTCCGAGTCGATAAAATAAAACACCAGCCAAGACCAGTGGTTGATGTAATTGACTAACCTCTTCGCTAGAATTGTTTAGATTGAAAATTTGAAGCTCTTTTCAAAATGTTTAGCAGTTTTTCGTCTGTCTTTTCGTTCTGAATTTTAAATTCCGCTGAGGTCGACTTTGCCTTTCATCCTTTCAGATTTGATAAAATAAGTACCATTCGAGCACAAGGCTCGATGAAATCGACTAGCCCACTTCGCACTAAATTTCAGACCTTGAGACTAAAGTAAAAAGAATTATTTCGGAGTCGATTAAATAATATAATAAATACCAGTTGAGCACTTGGATCGATGCAAATGACTTCCCGCTTCCCATCAAAATTGCTGGCCTTTTGCCAGAAATTATTATCATTATTATCATTTTCACATATACTCAACAGATTAGACTATTGGAAAAAAATCCTAGCATCGGGCTACAACAAGTAACCTTAGATGTCAAGAACCCTCCTAAGTATCCTAGCTGTCCCTAATAACATTGTTTTCTGGAGCTGTACTAAACTGAGTTTTATGCCTATTTCCTCTGTCCATCTGTTCAGATCTTTGGGGATAGTTCCCAATGCACCTATAACTACTGGGATACATTTTATCTGCACTTTCCATAGTCAAGGTAATTCAATAGCTAGGTCCTGGTACTTTGCTATTTTTTCGATACTTCTCATATAAATTATTATTATTATTATTATTATTATTATAGCAACACGAAACTTTATAGTTTTCACTATCTCTATGTTGTAAACAAAATTCAACTTTGTTCTCCAGATTGAGTTCTTCAAAATTATTTATTAATCTCCTTTTCAAGAGTTTCAAGAGCCTCTCAGTCACAGTTTGTGCGAATTGTGGTATCTGGTCAGTAAATCATTTTCGGTCTGTTCAGAATTCAATGATTTTATGGTGTGAGAGAAAGGGATTTATTTTGATGCGGTGTACCAAGTTTGTGTTGGTGAATATAAGGTGAAATATATGAGGTTTACGTTACGTTAAAGAAGACGGAAATCTGCTTGAGAATTTTGATAGTTGTTTTTTATCGTAAACGGAAAAAAGGTAAAAATATTGTTACTCCGAACGATAAACACAGAGATAGCTCGAAGCATATTGTTCTTGGATTAGGTATGGTAGTGGTCACTGTCGTGTGTTTCTTGATGTTAGCTGATCATTGTGTATTGCTGTCGTCGACCGTCCATCGTTTTGTTTTATTACAGTGCTCTGCCCGGCTGCTGGCTTTGCTACTGTCTGCTGGTTTTGTGCGTACGTACGTGCATGCGTGTGTGTGTGTGTGTATGTGTGTTTATGTGTGTCTATATGCATGTGTGTGAAAGGTGGCGAGCTAGCAGAATCGTTATGGCGTCGGAGTAAATGTTTTGTGGCATTTCCTCAGGCTTCTTGCGTTCTGAGTTCGAATCCATTCCGAGATCAGCCTTACCCTTTATCTGCTCGGGGTCGACAAAATAAAGTATCAGTCAAGTCGATATAACCGACCTGCCCCATCCCTTAATACTGCCAGCCTTCAGCTAAAATTAGAAAGAAAATATTCTCTGTGTGTGTGTGTGTGTGTGCCTGTGTCTGTGTATCTGTGCATTACCGAATGTGTGTATTAAATTCCACCGTAAGATATTTTAATCAGACATTGTAAACAAAAACGTCCGCCCAACGTCGTAACGCCAGGTATATGAATTTCTCCCAGCTGTTAGTACAGTCGTACTAGTAGAAGTTGTTGTTATTTTGCATGAGATAAGAATAAATTACTGTTATCTAGTCACATCTCAGACCAGTCCGAGCTGTCAGACCGAGTCAACTGAAATGCCATTTGGATTACGATTTGGGCACTCATATATTTACACTAACACGCGCAGATATGTACATACATTCATACATGCACACCTAGACACATACACGCGCGCGCGCACGCATATATACATACAGATACACACACACACACATATATACACACAGATACACACACAAGCACATATATATACACACAAATACATACACATACACACACACATGCAAGTCAAAGTAAATCATAGATACATTTAGTGAACCGAATGGCCATTGGAGAAAATATGTCTTCGAGCTCTAAGGCAACACCAGTAATCAAGGCCTGTCATGCCATTTGTTATTTATATTTTGTCGTGAGTGTGCGCGCATGTGTGTGTGAGTGTCTATGTGATACTTATATATATATATATATATATATATAGATAGATAGATAGATAGATAGATAGATAGATATAGATATAGATA
>NC_068988.1:43723039-43724829 GCF_001194135.2 Octopus bimaculoides | reverse complement strand
TGTGCATGTGTATATGTGAGAAAGAGAAAGAGAGAGGGTGAGAGAGAGAAAGTGAGAGAGAGTGTATGTGTGTGTGTGTGTGTGTGTATGTGTGTGTGTGTGTGTGTGTGCGCGTGTGTGTGTGTGTGTGTGTTTGTGCTTACATATATGATATTTCTCTCTTATAAACCATGCAATGTTAGCCTGGCTTTCTAAGCAAATAAAATATGTATACAATAAAAATAATAATAAGTAGCTTTAAGCTAATAATCGCTCCGTTACCAGGTAATGGGGATTATTTCTATGATTATAGTCCAACAAGCCAAGGAACCGCATTTTTTCTGCTCACTGAGAGAATAAAAGTGGTAGTGTCGCCACTTTGATTTCTAAAATTGTATGTTTATTGAAAACGGTATATATTAAGTAAAGTAGCAAGTCAGAAAATCTCTGTAAGAGATGAAAGTAGTAACTATACTGAGAAGATATGTTTATCGCTACATCAATATAGCTGTCCCGCAGGAACCGATTTTACTATCGTTTATAACGGCAAAAGGAGCCTCCTCCAGCTGGTTATCGATGGGGTCTGCACCTAATATATATTGCAAGCAGGGGAGCAAAACTCTACCATCTTCTAGTAGACGACGGGACCACCAGACCGTACGGTTTCGGGCTATTTGTGCACATCCTCAGTGATGGATACCTGATCGTTAGAGATAGCAGTGATTCGCTCCAGCTCGTAATATACAAAAAAAGAATAAGTGACAATCAGTCACTAGTACTTGAAATATGTGTGTATACATACATACATACATACATACATACATACATACATACATACATACACATGACACACTGATACACATGAAAATGATTGAGGGAAACACTCAGAGAGAACTGCTGCACAATAAATCAATCGCAAATTGGATTGCTAACATAGCGAATACTAATAGACTTAATATATTCTGGTTCAGACAGGCAGAGATCCTACCTCGCGTGATATGAGCAGTATTTTTTGAGGTGAGGGGTTACTCAATTATATCGATTTGTTCTTTGTTTATTCAACCCTTACAGGCTGGAAGGCAAAGTTTTCTTCAACGAGGTCCAAACTCAGAATGTAGAGCAACGGAACAAATAGCCCAGTAGTTATACGCCGCTCTTATTGCGTTTTCATTTAGGTACAAGGCCTGAAAACTTGTTACGGGAAGAGTTAGTGGCTCAGATAACGTACTTTCCAGATTGCGATACTCCTCCACAAACATATGATCGGCAACCAGCTTGCTTAACCACTGGATATTTTATTATCATTATTATTATTATAATCATTATTATTATTATTATCATTATTATTATTATTATTATTATTATTATTATTATTATTATTATTATTGTATATTTATATATACACATACACTATATATTATGTATGTTACAAGCGCATACATATATGTACATAGGAAAGTGCTAATTTCTAATAAAGATACAAAGCTCCTACGGTGGAATGAAGGTAACATTGTATGTAGGACGAAATGTATGTATGCATGTATGCATGTATGTATGTATGCATGTATGCATGTATGTATGCATGTATGCATGTATGTATATATATATGAATGTATGTTTGTGTATGTGAGCATATGTATGTATGTGTGTGTGTAAGCTTATGTATGTATGTGTCTGTGTGTATGTGTGCGTGTTTAGAAAAATATGTCTATACACATGTATAACTCACAGACGCACACATAAGCATATACATAAACACACACACACACATATATACAAACATATATACATACATACATACATATATATAT
>NC_068988.1:43721363-43722723 GCF_001194135.2 Octopus bimaculoides | reverse complement strand
ATATATATAGAATTGTACGTATGTATGTATATATGTATATACATATATACATACGTATGTATGTGTATATATGCATATATTCCCTTACAGCTTACAATTGGCGAATAGATTTTTGTATTCTAATAAACTCATCTAATGATGCAAAGTTAATAGAATTATTTTCGTATCATTACAAAGGACGAGGTTATAAAAACTAAAACTATTCTGAAAATAGTAATCAGTAGCCTAACACAGAAATTATTCTGCATTAACAGCATTGAGTTCTTAATTATATACCGTTCAACTCTCTTTTACGAACAAACATTAAACTACATGCATATGTGTCTGCACACATGCATGCATGCATAAATACGTTTATGCCTATGTATAAACACACACAAAACACACACATATACATATATGTAACACATGTATATACACGTACAAATACTATAACGTGTATATTTGTTATGTATACATATGCACGCATATATATATATACATACATATACTTATATATACAGAGATGTATATACACGCGCACAAAGACTTGTATACGATATAATATGAAATTCAATGCGGTTACTTAGTAACCAGATCCTCAAAGGTCGACAGCGACTGTCTTCATTCACATGATTAAGATCATCTAACACATAATTACATGGTTAAATATGTATATCCGTCCTCGTGTTTCTTACAAATAATACATATTTATACACTTTGAGGTGCTATTTAGAAAGTGGATATGGATTAGTTGATTGACTTAGCTTCTTGAATCTAGTTTCTTTCGTGTATATATACATACATACATACATACATATATATATATATATATATATATATATATATATATATATATAGGTGAATACATATGTATATACATACATACATACATACATACATACATACATGCGTTTATGGATGTTCAAATACAAAAACAAGATGGTTATAAAGGACGTAGATATAGTGTCAAAGTATGAAAACAGATGTAATTGAAACAGTTTTGTACAGCAGTCATTTAGATGAGGAAGTGAAATTAGAGCAAATACTGAAAGAACCAATTACTTCAATATTAACCATCAAGGCCGTTCCTTAAACAACTTTTCTTTCTGCGTACAGCACGCCGCCATCGACTCATCCCTTATCTGTTCTATACTGCCGTAAACAGATACGGCGATGTATACATACACAAATGCAACGTAGAAGCAGATGCAGGCACATGCGCACACGCACATTCATCTGCACTTATATATTTATATATATATATATATATTTATAAATTTGTAAACAAATTTGTATATATATACAAAATATGTGTGTGAGCGTGAATGTGAGTATCTGTGTACGTATAATTCTCCCTCTCTCTCTCTCTCTCTCTCTC
>NC_068988.1:43720373-43720905 GCF_001194135.2 Octopus bimaculoides | reverse complement strand
GTGTGTGTGTGTGTGTGTGTGTGTGCAGTGCCGGATTAAGACCCATTAAGGCCCTAAGCACTTTAAAGATTTTGGTGCCCCCATAAAAGATTATGTAATTCAAAATATAAACAATAATAAACCATTTAATAAATTTTTATTTTTCAAAAGGAAACAAAACAGTAAGAGGGAAAACAATGTTTATTTTTGTATACTTCCACTTTATTTATATTTGAAAAGTTTCCTCCTACTTTCTTGAATTGCAAAGTCTTTGATCAGATCCTCAAAATTAATCTTAAGTAACACATTTGCATTTATACTTAGTAGAGATAAAAACATCCCGTATATAATTTTAGCAAACTTTAAGTGATTTCTTTTGTGCCGTAAACCATTTACCATTTCTGTAGTGTCCTCTCCTTCCCTTGATGCCCTAAGCACGTGCTTATTTTGCTTAATGGTTAATCCAGCGCTGTATGTGTGTATGTATATGTATGCATGCACGTATATATGTATGCACGTATATATGTATGCATGTATGTATGTATGTATATAT
>NC_068988.1:43718218-43720068 GCF_001194135.2 Octopus bimaculoides | reverse complement strand
TGTGTGTGTGTGTGTGTGTGTGTGTGTGTTTATGTATGTACGTATGTATATATGTACATGTATATGGATAAAATTAAAAAATTCAACTCAATACTTTAAAATTTACGAAATATAATTTTGTATTACGCATTACCTTAAAGACGTAAAGTTGTTTCAATATAAGTACACTTTCTCAAGGATTCAATTATTACAAAATTTATCAGCTACTTTATAAACACAACACGCCCACACACACATGTGATTGTCCGTGCACGTGTTTCTGTTTGTATTTGCGTGCGCAAAATGAAATTCCACGAGTAAAAAGCGAGAGAAATTAATCCCAATCTTTTAAATTATTAAACAATGTTAACAATTGAAACGAGCTTCATTTTAAATTTAGAGCTTGGTTCTCGCTCCCTCTCTCTCACATTTCTTAACCTTCTCTTTCTTTAACCTACTTATTTTTCATCGTTTATCTCCCTTGTACCTTCTCTCTGTCCCTTTCTTTCTCCCTTAATTCATAAATCCCTCTGCTCCTACTTCTCACCTTTCTTTCCACATGACTGGTGTTCGGCCAAGCATGATCTTTCTTTCTTGACCCGACTACCTGACGTTCATCTTTTATGTTTATCTACGTTCCTGCCTGAAGGCTTTCACTCCACACTCGCCAGCTCAACTCGATTCGTCTCTATTAGTCGAAAGACACCTGTCATTTTCTTGTTATTTGTTTTTGTAATTGAGTAACATTTTCTCCGTTTCCTTGGTGTTTTGGATGGGGTGAAGTTGTCTTTGTTGTCGTACAAATTCGCTTGCTATTTCCCAAAATACTAAATGCTCTTAGCTTAGATTTTTTGGACCAGCCAAATTTTAAACTGAAAGGAAAATCTCGAAACTTGACTGATGAGAGAAGGTCATGAATGGCCCGTCCTTGTTTTGTCCTGTCCGTCTTTTTATTGTTTTTCTTGTCTGTCTTCGTATCGTCTATCTGTCAGGGTGTTTTATTGTCTGTTGTGTTCAAGCTCCATTTTTGGGATATATATACGACAGCGCGGAATGTGGTTGATATTTTGCAATATAGATAATCATACATACACACACACACACACACACACACACACACACACACACACACACACACACACACACACACACACACACACACATATATATATATATACATGCATATACGATACAATGAGAGATCATGCTTGGCCGAACACCGGTCAGGTAGAAGGAAAAGAGAGGGGTAGGGGCAGAGGAATTGAAGAATTAGGGAAGGAACTAGAGAAAGAGGGGAAGGATCTGAGGGAAGGGTACAAGGTAAATGACGAAGGAAAGAAGAGAGATTAAAGAGAATTTCAAGAAATGCGAGAGAAAGAAAGCGAGAAAAAGAAGAGGAAAGAAAGGGGGACTAAAAGAAGGAGTAAAAAAGTCGTACAGAACTTTGATATATACTTACTTGTGAGGTCCAATGACCCAATGGACTCGCTGTCATAGGATCGCGATTTCGTTTCGCAGACCGGGCGTTGTGTGCGTTTATTGAGCGAAAATACCTAAAGCTCCACGGGATTCCGGCAGGGTTGTACCTGTATTTCAAAGGGTCAGCCTTGTCGCACTCCGTGTCACGCTGAATCTCCCCGAGAACTACGTTAAGTGTATACGTGTCTGTGGAGTGCTCATCCACTTGCACGTTAATTTCACGAGTAGGCTGTTACGTTGATCGGATCAACTGGAACCTTCATCGTCGTAAACGACGGAGTGCCACGACATACTTACAAGGTGAGCAAAAAGTGTACGTACGCCGCTATATGTATATATAAATAAAAAGATGGAATAACAACGTAACATCTATATGTATAGTACCCATATAT
>NC_068988.1:43705392-43717552 GCF_001194135.2 Octopus bimaculoides | reverse complement strand
GTGTGTGTGTGTGTGTGTGTGTGTGTGCGTGTGCGTGTGTGTGTGTGTGAGTGTGTGTGTGTGAGTGTGTTTGGGTGTGTGTGTTTGTCATGTCATTATAACTCGAGATCCACCAACCGATTTTAATAAAATTTTACACATCCATTACATTGAGTCAATGGAGTGTCATGGGCCAAAAATATTTTCAACTTTTTTGCTTAATGCGGGCCCAGAGGCAGATAAACTGCATTTTAAAAGCATTTTTGCACCGTTAAAGACCATAACTTGAAGAGTATCCAGTCGCTTTCCTCCAAATTTTCAACAAACATTAATCAGACTCCACGAATTGCTGTTGACTAAAAAAAATTTCCGACGCCCCCAAAATTCAGATTAATCAGATTTGAATATACTGCACTGGGTTTTATCTTTGTTTTAGGCTATTTTTCTGACGATAAAATATTGACACTACTTATGCATTATAAGTAGCGTATAATATTTCATGAAAATCTTTTTGTCCAATTTGGCAGAGGAAATGAGAAGATTAAAATGTTTGTCGGCGCCCTGCTGATGCTTCATGTTACCATCACGCGCACCACCGGGCCATGTGCGCGTGTGCAGCTGGGTAAAGACATAGCAAACCCATCCATCCATTCTCCAGAAGTGCTCTGTTGATGTTTCACATTTCCAATCCTGCGCAACGCAGCATGACCCTGCAGCATATCTGCTTTCTATGTCATCCATGTCTGAATTATATAATGTAATATGTTCATGTGAAAAAAACAAAACAAATTCCGTTATGACTCACAGTCATTTGAGTTTAGCCGCGTGACCACTTCCGAAAGCTACGCTCGCCACCTGCAATTAGTCCCCGCCCTGTGTTCCTTCCCACATTTAGTCGGACAAATAGATACAGGGTGTCTCAGAGTTAATGATGATTTGAGTGAAATCGCATGCATTTTTTAAAAACTCTCTTTTATTCATGTTTATCCCGTTTAATATGTGTTAAAATTGTATAAATTTAGAATTTTGTTTATTTTCATTTCGTTTGGACCCCTCTTATTTGTTCATGACAGTTTTTTTTTTAAATTTGGTAGCACTCATTTTTTTTTTACCCCCATCCCCAAGATGGAACAATCATTTAGCTGAGCTTAAAGAACACATTCTGTTAGCAGTGCAAGAGCTAACTCCTGAAATGTTTTAATACGCGTTTCACAATGGTAAGGAGAGATTTGAAGAATGCAGAGATACTGAAAATTTTCAATAAAAGTTTGACGGAAGATTTATAACTCCATTTGTTCTGGTAATAAACATAAAATTCTGTCAGTTTATTAAAATTGGCTCAACTTCATTTAAACGAAGTTGAAATTTAACTCGAACAGCCACGCAAAAGCACTAACCTCATGAAATATTCGGGACTGCGAGCAGTAAGCCAGAACATCCTTCTTTGGTGAGATACACTCACAGACTAAAATAGTTTGATAAAATCTTATCGCATGATCTCGAAATTTGATCAGTATGATCTTATTTCTCGTCAGAATTTTCCACGATTACTCCGGGTTAAAAGAGATAGCCTACCTCCCATTCGTCCACGAGAAAAAAAAACCGTTGAAAAGCGAGTTCTAAAATTCAAAATGGTTAAAGTTTATAGTAACATACGATAAGATATTATATTAATATATTAAGATATTAAGATATATTAAATATATTATTAAATATATTACCAGAAAGGTAAAATTAATAAATGACTACGCAAAATAGCACCTACAATTGCAAGAAATGAGAGCCAAAATTTAACTCGTGTGGCTGTTCGAGTTATCTCCTTCTTCGAAATTGCCAACCTTGAGCCTAAATTTGAAACCAATAATATATTTATTTAGGCTGACCCGAAGCCACTCAAAAACAATGCATAGCCACACAAAACAGATATAAATACTCACATGAGATGACTTTTACGAAAGGAAGTATATATTTGATATCAATCTGAATTATATGTCAATAAAAAAGCAGAAAAATATCAGCATAATTATAACTAAAATTCATTTGATCTTAAGGATTAACTAGGACTAATTAACACCTTTGACAACTAAGTTTAGAGTGGGTTTAGTGTTTTTATCAAAAGAGAAGGGCGTGGGTTTCAGTGAACACACTGTGGAGTTTAACTGAAAACGCAGTTACATATATTTTTGTCCAATTAACTATCCCATCCTATACATACTTATATACATGCGTGTGCATTTATATATTCATTTATATGCGAACTGGAGTACGCACGCGCAAGCGTCCGTGTGTGTGTGTACATATGTTTGTATGTTTGTAAGCGTATATATTAATTATTTGTATGGTTACTATGAAGATAATGATTTGAGGAAGAGAGTTCAATAAAAGGGTAAAGAATCAGATTTCGAGCCATAATTGATACAATGATATATAAGAGGAATAACAGAAAGACTCTTGCAAATAATTGCGAACTTCACACGACACATCCTGCACACACACAGTCACACACACACACACACACACACACACACACACACACACACACACACACACACACACACATACACACACACACACACACGCACCCCCCACCCCTACACACACACACATGTGCGTATTTGCAAGCATGGACGTTTACCTAGATTGATCATCAAGCGCTACTTCGTTTGGTAATTTCCCGCACATTGTAGATCAATATTACACACCTACATACATATGTATATATGAGTGTTATGCATGCATACATACATACATTCGTACATACATCATAGCTTTTTCGAAGAAAGTGTAAAAGATGCAAGCACAAATTTTCCAAATCCAATCTATTAGGGGTATAGTGAATAATTATAAGATATTCCCAAAACGGCCTTACAGAGAAACCTAAGTGTGTTTTTGTACAGTAGAAAACGGTGTGGTACTGAAATAGTTATGACCAAGATTATGTACAGTTTGCTGCGCAAAAACTTTGCTAGTTTGTTGTAGTCACTGATATCAACATTAGAAATAGAATTGATGATTATCTTATGGAATAAGCTGTTAAAATAATCATATGGATAAATATTTAATGCAATAACATGATACTTAAAGCTAATAAGAACATATGCAAACGCTAAATAGTGTAATTAGTACACATAGTTTTTTTTCTCTCTCTCTCTCTCTCTCTCTCTCTCTCTCTCTCGCACGCGCGCGCGCGCACACACATTTGTGTATGTATGTATATATGCTGTCATCATAGTTAATAAGCGAAAAGGAATACGATACTACATTCAAGGAAAAGGGAAAGCCTTCTGACGGACTGTTTCACAGCTTGTTCACCACTCTTTAACAGAGTTGTCCGTGGTGTCTTTCTTCAGTATACAATGTTTATCTATTATACAAAGCAATCATAAATTAGACTATCACTGTTATCTGTATGTGCATATTTGTTCTTTTGTTGGTTTCTTATTAAACAGCATATTGCACAGCGCAGCATGATTTAAAAGCGTTGAAATAATTTTATATGTGTGTGTGTGTATGTATGTGTGTGTATGTATGTGTGTGTATGTATGTGTGTATATGTATGTGTGTGTATGTATGTGTGTGTATGTCACTCTATCTATCTATCTATCTATCTATCTATCTATCTATCTATCTATCTATCTAACTCATAAAACATTTCAACGTTTAATTATAATTATAAATATTTTCGCTGTGGCATAGATAATACACTAAACTACAGCCGTCACTTGCAAGCGAGTATGATTTAGTGGCACCTACCATGCATTTCATAATTGTTTTATGTACCTAAGTAGTTGTAAGCAGGCATAAACACTCTTTCAGCTGTCCAACACTTGACCCAACAGAATATCTAGAGTGTGGCACTTACAATTATATAAGTAAATATCTATCAATCCATCTACATACATACATACATACATACATACATACATACAGAGTGAGAGAGAGCGCTTAAGCGGTACTCGGCTGGTACCAGTAGAGTACTTAGGGCGTCCATATATTTTCCCTCGACCAAATAAGTTCAGAAAGTATTGGTAAGCCTGGGGCTATGTCAGAAGGCAGTTGCCAAGACGTCGCGCGGTGGAACTGAACCCGAAACAATGCAATTGCACAGCGAGCTTCTTAACCACTACGATGAATCGGGTTCTATTGTCTCCTTTTGCTAAATTTTACACACAAGATTTAGTTCTGCTCGAAGTGCTGTTAGTAGACACTTGACCATCTAGGTTTAAAACGAACCTCCTAACGAAATACAATAGATGCGACATCGAGATCTTCTGGATCACTGAGTTGACTAGCAAGTCACAGGGTCAATCATCCAGTCTGTAATATCACAGTTTTCAGCTGCATGGGACCACCTCTTAGCTACTTTGTTTCCACGTCTACTCTGACACGGAGTAATGTATGTGAGGACTGAATCCAGCGGACAATGTGGAAGAAACCTTCACAGTTCAACAGACAAAAAGACAGCTGCAGCAACGCTCTGTGGAATGCAGAGAGCAAGGTGATGCAAGTAAAACATCCTGGTCATCTACTGCATCCAAATCCATCCCCTGTCATCGTGACCTGATTTTACCACTGGATTGAAGATTGTTGCGGACGAGAGATTGAGGCTGATGGCACGCAAATCTACTTCACTCTGAACAAAGTCACCGCACAAGTCATCAGCCATTATTAAGGATGACTAGATGCTCCTCGTTTGAGCAACGAACATGATAATGATGAAGATGATATCACAATAAGTTGGTGTTCTCTTTCCTGAGTTTTTCCCACAGCTCATCAGTCGATAAAAACCATCGCACATTTTCTTATTAAATATTACTTTCAATTTTTGACACAAGGCAAGTAAGTTCGGGAGATGATGTAGTCAAGATTACATCGACTCCAGTGCTCAACTGGTACTTATTTTATCAACTCAGAAAGGATGAAAGGCAAAGTCAACCTCGTTAGCCTTCGAACGCAGAACGTAAAGACGGATGAAGTGCCGCTAAGCATTTTGTTGGGCATGCTAACGATTCTGCCAGCTTTCCGTCGTTTTCTTACTAAATATTGACAAAAGTAACCGGTTAATGAACTCTTTGTGTGCAGATTGCTTTAGTTTATTAGTAACCATTTGACTGGTGCTGTTTCTCCAAGGATATGTCTTTAATCGCATCTTTGGAGCTGAGAGAAACACTGTTCGTTACATCCATTTAATAATGTTGCAGTCGATTGATATTTTGGTAGAAGGTCATAGTATTAGACTTACATACAGAAACGGGGATCTCCTTCCCCCTCTCCCCTCTCACTCTCCCTTCTCTCCCACCTTCCTTCATTCATACACACAGATACACACACACACACACACATGCATTTTTATTCGTCCTCCCTTTTCTTTCTTTCTGTCTGTGTGTATGTGCGCGCGCGCGAGGATATATATGTGTGTGAGTGTGTGCACATGCACACACATGTCCGTATATATGTGAATACGTGTTTGCGTGTGTGTATGTATGTACGCATATAACAAGCACCTATAGCCATTCAGTTAATGAGCCAATTGCATAAAACATACATATATGTGTGCGTGCGTAAATTCAGAGAAAGAGAGAGAGAGGAGAATGAGTGAGTGAATGAATGATTGAGTGAGTGAGTGAGTGAGTGAATTAGTGAGTGAGTGAGTGAGTGAGTGAGAGTGGGAGAGAGAGGAAGAGAGAGAGAGAGAGATGTACCAATGTCTCTGTAAATGAGAAACTGGCTGGTTTTGGAGATCTTTCAACAAAATTTGTTTTGACAAGTGTCAAGTTTAGCAGAGTAATTTCTCTCTCGTCTGCTTCATTTAGTTGTTATTTGCTTATTTTTCAATTAGAATTCAATTACCAGCATCCATTTTCCATTCTCTTTCATTGTTTTGCATTTCTATGTATTTTATTTTATTATTTTTTTCAATTTCAATTCTGTGTGTAAGACAGTTTATTTCCATCTTCTATTAATCTATTTTCTTTCACACGGTTCATCTTTATTTTATTTTAATCTATTTACAGCACTCCAAACCAAGTATTACTACATTATTATGTCGAAAATCATCCCATGTTTTATGATTTAACATGTCGTTTTTGTCCATGGTGTAAGTGACATTGAAGTTAGTTCATTTCTGTTATTAAAGAGTCTCGCTTTCATATTGCTTCAAACACATATCTGTACGTTTGATGAAACGAATAGTTAATTTAGGCGAATAGCTTGATTTCACGATAACAACAACAGAGAACTGATTGTATTTATTATTTAATAAATCAAGATAGTGAACTACAATTATACAAACGAATATTAAAATTTTTTACTGTCTTTTTGTGTGTATGCATGTCTCAGTGTGTTTTATGTATGTCTGTATTTTTGTGTATGTATATATATATATGTGGAGGCGCAATGGCCCAGTGGTTAGGGCAGCGGACTCGCGGTCATAGGATCGCGGTTTCGATTCCCAGACCGGGCGTTGTGAGTGTTTATTGAGCGAAAACACTTAAAGCTCCACGAGGCTCCGGCAGGGGATGGTGGCGAACCCTGCTGTACTCTTTCGCCACAACTTTCTCTCACTCTTACTTCCTGTTGTGCCTGTAATTCAAAGAGCCAGCCTTGTCACACTGCGTCACGCTGAATATCCCTGAGAACTACGTTAAGGGTACACGTGTCTGTGGAGTGTTCAGCCACTTGCACGTTAATTTCACGAGCAGGCTGTTCCGTTGATCGGATCAACTGGAACCCTCGACGTCGTAAGCGACGGAGTGCCAACAACAACAACAACAACAACAACGTATATATGTATGTGTGTATGTGCGTGTGTGAGTGCGTACGCGCGTGTTTTCTTCCGTGAAAGCGCCTGGCTAAGTGGTTAAGGTATTAGGCTCATGGTTGTAACGTCGTGAGTTCGATCCCAGGCGGCGTGTTGTGTCCTTGAGCAAGACACTTTATATCATGTTACTTCAGTCCACACATCCAGCAAAATATGAGTTGTACTTGTAATTAATTTTAAGAGCCAGCCTTGTTACATTCTGTCACGCTGAATAGGTAGATAATACTGTGATGACATTTTCGGACAACTGCTTATGATGTGGGTGATATCTTCAGTGTGAACTCCTTAATGTCTGTATTGGATGTCACATTTTACGGCTTTTTCTGCATCCTTTTTGTGCATCAGGTACTTGGTTGATATTTCCTGTTCTTGGATTGCAAACGCATACCCTTCAAAGTGGGAGGTAATAATCCGGCTATTGGTCCATAATAAACTACTTTGAGGATCGATGTTTCTATCATCACGGAGCTTTCTACTAACATATCCATGCATAGTCTTCTGCTCATGTAGGCTCATCTTTTCATCTGATAATATGTTGCGGTAGAGTCGTGCGACTTCTTTGGGCATGTATTCTAGGTTATCAGACAAAGAGTGTTGCTCGGAGCTGCCTTCCAAATCTTATGATGTTATCACCTTCATGTATACAAACTTGGTCAAGGGATGCACTTCGACACTTCGTGGTTAAAAGATGTTGCCGAAGGGATATGATGTTACATTCAAAGGCATTTTGGATCGATGTTAAGCCTCTACCGCCTTGTTTTCGATTTAGGTAGAGGTGGTCTACGTCACTGTTTATGTGGAAATTATGTGTGCTTGTTAGTATTTTTCGGGTTTTCGCATCAATGGTTCGGATCTCATCAAGCGTCCAATCAAGCAGCCCAAATGTTGCTATAAGTATTGGCACTACAAACACATTGTGAGCCACTGTTTTGTTGAATGCAGAGAGTTCTGAGGTCCAAATTATCTTTATTCGGCCGTAATATTCTTTAGTGACACGTGTTTTGTTACAGGTGTCATTGTAAGATATATTTTCATCCACCCCTCGGTACCTGTAGCATTCCTCGTTAGATACAGGGGAAATATGTATGTATTATGCATGCATGCATGTATGCATGCATGTATGTACGTATGTATGTATGTATATATGTATGTATGTAATTTTTCAATTTTATTTCAAGAATTCTTGCTAACAGAGAAAGAGCCGATTTCTCACCTAAATCCAAGGCTCCTTCACTGGAATTTCAACATCAGCTTGGTATTTTTGTATGTATGTATGTATGTATGTATGTATATATGTATGTGTGTATATGTGCAGATGTGTATGTTTTGTTTTATGTATACATTCTCATGCATATGGTTGCATGTCTAGACATGCTCTACAGATTTTTACACTTCCAGCTTGGATCTGTAGGCTTCGAATCAGTTTTATCCTTTCTGGTTTGGGGAAACCTAATTTATACCTGTAATTAATGGAGCACTGGAATATGTAACACTTGTAATCTGGATAGAGTGATTGCAAATTTCTCTACTTCAGCGTAGATATTCTTTTTTCACTGATCTTCAGCTTTATGCTTGAAATCCGGTTGGCAGCTGATTTCCACAACCTTACACATTTTCTCTTTTCTGTCTTAGATTATAGTATCAGGTCTTTACGTTTACATTTTACTGAGGTTTTCTCTGGGACATTCCACCAGTACTCCTTTTTATTATGAGTAGCTATAGTTTCTACCACACTGTGGGTTCTTATTTCTTTGGTCATGGGCGTTATCCTTCCGATGTATCTCATTAAACAGTGTCCTAGCTACATCATCATGTCTCATCGGTAGACAATATCGTGAGAATATATTCAGACAACTGCTTATGATGTAGGTAATACTTTCGGTGTTAACTCCACAAAGTCTGTATTGGTTATCACATTTTGCCACTTTTCCTGCGTCTCTGTCCCTTTTGTGCATCAGATATTTGGTTGGTATTTCCTGTTCCTGGATTGCAAACGCATACCTTCAAAGAGGGAGTTAATAATCCGGTTGTTGGTCCAAGAGAGACTACTTTGAAGATCAATGTTACTACCATCCCGGATGTTTCCACTAACATATCCAGGCATAGTTTTCTGCTAATATACGCTCATCCTTTCATGTGATGATACATTGCAGTAAAGTAGTGCGACTTCTTTGGGCATGTATTTAAGGTTATCAGACAAGGAATGCTACTCAAGGAGCTGCTTTCCAAGTCTTATGTATGCAAACTTGGTCAAGGATGCACTTCGACACTTGGTGGTAAAAAGATGTTGCCGAACGGATATGATACGACATTCAAAGGGAGTCTGGATCGATGTTGAATCTATGCCCCCTTGTTTTCGTTTTAGGTAGAGACAATCTACGTCACTGCTGGTGTAGAAATTATGTGTGCTGGTTAGTATCTTCTGCGATTTCATATAAAAAGCTCGGACCTCATCAAGCGTCCAATCAAGTAGCCCAAATGTTGGTAAGAGTACTGGCACTGCAAATACATTGTATGTATGTATGTATGTATGTATGTATGCATGCGTGTGCATGTGTGTGTGTACGCATGTGTATTTGTGTGTGTGTGTGTGTGTGTGTGTGCGTGCGTGTGTGTATGATTATGTATGTACATAGGTTTCTATATGTGCTGATGAGAAGAGAACTACGGCTGACCATTTCGTTTAAGTGTTTAGGTAGCTGGTCAGATGATTGTGAATTCTCATCTTCTGGTAGTCTCTGGACAATCTTATGACGTACACATATGTTAATTCTAATTTAGATACCAGGTTTGTATTTATAATGTGTAAGACGATATTTTTAGGTGCTTATGCATTTATTAAGATTATTATCAGTATAAGTGGAGAAAAGTGGTTTAGAAACCGTCTCGCGCATTTGACTTTTGCTGTGGTACGACTTTACGAAAAATCTTCTTTTTTTTTCGTATGCTGGAAATTTTTAATAATTTTCCATCGAAGAAGGGAGTATTTGATCTCGTAAAAGGTGTGTTGAAAACTTAGTCAACGAAAACCAGTTTTGATTTCCAGTTGCAATTATTTTCACATACACGAGTTTTGTCATACCCGGAGAAAGGAAACATGAAGAGATATTGAGTCATATGTCGGTTGGTCTATTGACGTACTTTGTGTTTTCTTACTTTATAGGAAAGAGGAAAAAATAAAAACAGTCATTGTTTGGAACGTGTTTTCTCTTTTTTACATTAATTGATGTATTTTGGGATTTATAAAAAGTATAATAATAAATGCAAAAAATAAGTACGCAGGTATTACACTATTTAATAAAATGTGTTTGATACATACATACATACATACATACATACATACATACATACACATGTGTGTATGTATTCATGCATGCATATACGTATGAATGTATGTATGTATGCGTGCATTCATGCATGAATGTATATATGTATATTTGTGTGTGTGTATGTATGTTTGTGTGTATGGTATGTGTGTGTGTCTGTGTGTGTGTAACGGGAATTTATTAACAATACGTTTATTATTGGTTCTGGCGCATCTATGAGAAATCGACCATTTCTGATTTTCAAGTTAACAAAAAGCTTCTTCAGAAATGCCTCCAGTTGAGAAAAGTGTTGAGAAATGGATACAACAAAATCAGCTTTCAATGCTGTGAAGAAGAAAGGATAAAAAAAAAAAAGGTTGATAGACGAAATTGGCAGACAAAGGTAAGACAGAATGGTGATGGGAGATAGAGAGAGAAATGAAGCTTTGCAGAGATAAAGAATCTTACAGATCACTGGTGTCGCTAAAGGAAATAAACTAGTGATTGAGAGAAGATATATCTCTGTTTCTTTTAAGCTCACCGCCAAATTGCTTGGTCTTACTCTCCTGGTACAAATACATACAAGCTGGACTCACATACATATGTGTTACAGGCTAAATCAATGTAGAAAAGACTGCCCTTGGGATACATAAAGAAATTAATGCTACTGTTATTGAATACGTATCAACACAAGGAATATTAGAGGAACATTTTCATCAGAATCTCCAAGTGACTAATTTATCACGTGGATGTTGAAACACGTGCCTAAGAACCCGACATATATAAAAGAACGGCAGTAAATTATGTAAAGCTCCGTGTAAAATTGACAATTTCTCACAAAAGAGGGTCACTGAGATACAATTGTTTTCCTAATTTCTTTCTTTTCTCTTTTTTTTTTTGTTCGTGACCCTTTTGATATTGCACGACGGTAATAGAAAATCCTTTTATTCTTTTGTGTTCATTCTGTTCACGACCTGTCATAAAACACACAAACACATGGACTCGTAAAAGTACGAACTTACAAATACCCAAATTAAAACAAAAACACAAACACACACATTCACAAACATACATACATATATACCTACTCACACACACGCATGTATATAAATAAGTATGTATGTAATTATAAGTATATATAATTATTCCGAATGCCATAAAAGTCTAAGCAGACGAAGAGACTTAATACAATAGAACAGAAATAACACAGACACACATTATATGTATATAATTATAACTATATATGATTATATCATTCGCTATAAAATCTCAAGCAAACGAAGAATCTCAAAACAATACTTACAATACAATACAAAATTTTATGTGCGTACGTGTGTCTCTGTCTGTCTGTTGGTTGTTTGTTTAACGGTCTCTATGTGTATACATGTATGCATGAATAAACGTGTATGTGTGTGTGTGAGGCGGATTGGCTGAGGTGTTAGAATGTCGAATAGAATGAATTGGAGTATTTTCCCCACTTCTATGCGCTTTTGAGTTTCGTATACCGCTGAGGGCAGTTATTCCTTTCATCCATTTAACATCCATAAATTCAGTATCATTCCTGCGGTGTGGATTGACACATTGATTACAGCGATGGACAATATGTACTGCGGCTTGTAATCGGTCCATTTATGGTTTTAGTTAAAAATTTCCACCTTATATAAAAGTCTTCAATTTTAAGGTTAGCATAATAAAGAAACTGCTCATGAAACTCACAGAACTGATGTGATGCAAAACCCTAAAAGCCATATGTACCTATAGGGTGGTGTAGAATATGCATATTCTGGAACACCGGCGGTTACGACGACGAGTGTTTCAGTTGATCTAATCAGCAGAACAGTCTGTTCATGAAATTAACGTGCAAGTGGCTGAGTACTCCACAGACACGCATGATGTGTGCGTGTTTTTTTGCGATATATATATATATATATATATATATATATATATATATATATGTATACGCTTTTACTTTTTTCTGTCAGTTGACTGCAGCCATGCTGGAGCACCGCCTTTAGTCGAGAAAATCGACCCCAGGACTTATTCTTTGTAAGCCTAG
>NC_068988.1:43700080-43704697 GCF_001194135.2 Octopus bimaculoides | reverse complement strand
TATATATATATATATATGCGTGGGGGGGGGGTATACATACATACATGCATACATCCCTTCGCAAATACTGATCAGGAGCAGACAGTGTGTCGTTAGCCAGCTGGAGATGTCTCCCTGGGGCAATAAACTACAGTAGCATCGTCCCATATGGGTCAGCCACATTTAGGCGGCAAATATACTTCACGATATATATATACATATCTATAATTTGTGCACAGTGACCTTAATACGTCGAAATCACGGTCAATTAATTATTGTAAATATTAGAATCTGCATATGCATCCCTTCCTTTATTTAGTGAATGTACGTTGTTTTTCTATGCATTTGAAAGCGCTAATTTTCAAATATATATATATAATATATATATATATATACACATACATACATACATACATATATACATATATATATGCATATGTGTGTATGTATGTCTGTATGTATATTCTCTCATATACAAAAATACACATATATACATTGCTTCGTATACTTCCTTAAAAACATTATAATGAATGAACCACTGTGTATTTAGTTTTCTCGAGTGTAAGTGTGTAAAGCGTAAGTTCATTTCATTAGTTCATTTCACTTAACGGAAAATATTGTGCGCATGTGTTAACTGAAGCGTAAGATGTACTATTTTGAAAAGATTGTTTGTAAATATATTTTCTATGTGCTATCACAGCATGAGAAAGAAACGTGTTTTCTTTCCTTGGTGCTACATCATATTTCATGTGTATGGCCTATTTTGTCCATGCAAATAATGGCTTCTTGGAGCTAGACACAAGACCGGTTATCTATGGGTGTGAAAAGTACGAAAGTAAATATAAAAAAAGTTAAAAAACAAAGTTTTTTTTGTTTTTGTTTTTTTTCTCAGAAAATGTAAGCAAAGGCGTGGCTTTCTGGTAAGAAGCTTGCTTCCAAACCACATGATTCCGGGTTCAGTTCCACTGCGTGGCACCTCGGACAAATACCTTACGCTATAGCCTCGGGCCGACCAAAGCCTCGCAAGTGGATTTGGTGGATAGAAACTGAAAGAAGCCCGTCGTATATATATATATATATATATATATATATATGTGTGTGTGTGTGTGTGTGTGTGTGTGTGTGTGTGTGTGTGTGTATTTATGAGTGTGTGTATCTTTGTGTCTGTATTTTCCCCCCACCTCATTACTGCTTGACAACCGATGCTGGTGTGCTTAAGTCCCCGTAACTTAGCGCTTCAGCAAAAGAGACTGATCGAATAAGTATTATGCTTAAAACATAAGTCCTGGAGTCAATTTATTCGACTAAAATCCCTCAGGACGGTGCTCCTGTATGGTCGCAGTCACATGACTGAAACAAGTGAAAGAATAAAAGAGAGAAAGAATTAAGGAACAGTCTTACTTTCTTTCCTGTATCCCAACTAAAAAAAGTGTATAATATCAAGTACTATTTTTACTGAAAAGCTCCGAGTACTATATAGGGAATGAACTCTTTCTGGCTTAGTTAAAGATATGAGGTTTTAGCTCATTTAACAGAAATGGTTTCTTGTTTTAACAGAAAGGAAATTTTACAGATGGAAAGATTTTACAATGTGCCCCGAATACCGTTAATGATATCTATGATACTTTGAGCTCCGCAATCTCAATTTTTGGAAGAATGGTTATATTTTAATGTGGTGCTCACATGGTCAAAAATAATTCTGGTAAACTTTTTGGTATCATATTAAAATCCATTCTGACGTAATATTATGATATGAGAAAAATGGATAGGAATGTCACTGCCATTTGATAACACTGAGGAACAGGGTTTTTGTTGCCTGATGTTGGAAACATGCTTCCTACTAATTCAGGGGTGCTGATTTCAAAAATGAAACCCATTTTGCTCTATCACGTCAAGATTTTTCACAAACTGAGATGTCCATTTTTCAACATTTCTGGTATTGTCACCATTACTAAGGATAGATTTGACTTCCTCAAATGCGAACCCATGTATGGAGCTGAGCATAACTTTGAAAACATAGATTTTCAATGTCATTTAAAGTAAATACAACTACAAAAATGAAAACAAAAGTTATGATTTAAGTATCTTTAGTAAATAAAAAGTATCAAACTTCAGCAACCTTCAGTCTTTCAACCTAACCGCTTTCAAATGTCATGATGATAACAGAAATGTCCTTTATACTATTAGATGTTAAGAAACAACATATTTTGGAGGCCCTTGACAACATAGTCTCATATTTGCGGAATTTATCTGCAAATATGCCCACGCTTTGCTTAATTTAGTGTGACTAACATTGCAAACTAGATGAGATATGTTTTGTTGAACTTTTAACTGTCTTTTATGAAAATTGATATTTTGAATGTGCTCTTAATGTTTAGATTGTGAGGTCACATGGGTCAAGGTTACTTTTCGTTAAGCATGGTCAAAGAACTGCAAAAAGAACTTCATGGTATGTATGCTCTTTATGGAACTTTGCCATCGCAAATCTGCATTTGCTTACTTTATAACTGTTGACTATTCTGAAAATGCTTTCCCAGCTGTCAACTGGCTTCAACATGATTTGTATCTCAGAAATATGGTCGGTTGTGAGAGAAGAGAATGTAAAAACAGTCCCGATGTCTTCTGCTTATTTCTAGATTAGGCAGTGAAGTAAAATCACAGATTTTGTGAAGAAAGCTTACCTTACTTACTTTAGTATGAAACTGGGTGACAAGACAAAGCTTGGGCATCCCATTTACTGTGCAAAACATGTGTTGAAACACTGAGACAGTAACTGCTTCGAATACATTATCAGAAACTTTCCAGTTTTGTCTTGTGATAAAAATAAGGTTGGAGTGCTTAATGGGCCACATATTAGGTGACTATCGCAGGGCGAGCTATTTTTGGGGACCATGCCTGGCATTGAAAAAGAGGCATAGATTGCTTTTGTTGCAGTTTACGGCATCACCACAACTTCTACCACCCGTACCATCACCACTACCCACATCATTACCACCGCCTACATCCCTACCCAAACTAATTGGCACTTTAAAAAGTTAAAAGTTTTCATCTGATACATCACTATACTCATTTTCTGATATTGGTATTCCTTTAAATCATTAATTAAGGGCAAAATCTTAATATTTTGAGAATGCTTTTGGTCAGCCCTACGCCAGCTCACATTAAACAGGACAGGGTGCGATTCAAGAAAGATTTGACTTATTTCAAAAGATCGAGAAACCACGTAGAGGCTTGCAGGAAGGCTTTCATATTTTACCAGGAGATATTTCTGTTACACATATTTGGCACATCGTTCGACATGTCACCCGGTTAAGCTATTAAAGAACTTCGCTTTATCAAATGCAGATGACTATTTTAGCATTCTCTATGTTACTAGCCGATCAAATTTCGAGCGAGTTGACAAAAATGGAAAATGCATTAGAGAATCTAGTCTCATACTGAAAGTAAGGCGGATTTTTGACAAATAGAATGTTATTGGTTATAAATTTGCTCAAACAAATCTGACTTGCACCCTCTATTTTGTTTCCATGCATCGCCGTTAAGAATATATGCAGTATTGTTTATTAAACAGAATGTATACCATAGAACGTATTAAATTCTATTAAGTAGATTAGTTGTGCTTATTAACAAGAAAATTCGAAACTAAATAATTTTTTTTTATATTATTAGAAACGATTACAAAATAAAACAACATAAAAAAATTGATTTTGCTATTAGTTGGCTTGTAATCCAGTTGATACTGATGTGAAGTTTAACATATGAATAATTAAACATAAACTGTTTATTTGAGAGTTCTCTTTCTTGCTGCTTGTTCTACAGCAATGTATTATAAAACAATTACTACCCCTGTCGTACAATAAATAAATTTCTTTTATAGTACAATCCACCATGCAATACTAGCTACGAAAAACAAATACTACAGAAAAAGATTTATCCCTCTAATCAGCAAAACATTTTCCAAGGCGTCACATAATCTCACAGCTTTTCAGCAAGTAAAACGTAAAGGTTAATTTTTGCTATGTAATGAGCGTCATAGATTGCCGTAAGGCAGGCGTTCTGTGGCCTCGTCAACAATGGCAAAAATCTAAATGTGTTTGCTATGGTATGGCACAAGAGTCAAGTCTTTGAAAATCAAATGCCCAGAAAACAGCATCGTGTAGCGCACCAAAGTATCCTTTAACGACAATGATGATTCCATTTACTACATAGTGTTGTCAAAGAACACATTCATAATTTGTCTGTACCAACACAACAACTAATTTTGCGTCCGCCATTTGGAAAACACTTACATCACTACCTCAGCACATTTGGAAATCAAAAGTACCAACATTACATAGAAAGTTATTCAATTTCAAAGAAGCTCCACGACATCTGCCTGCCACTCCAATCTTGAACAAAACCGAATTTATAAGAACCTCTATATACCAACCTTCATGGTGATTAACTTTAAAGTTGGACCATCACATGCTTGATGAAATGCAATCGATATTATTTAATTCATGAGTACTCAAAGGCATCCTTTCGGTTCAATCATGATTACAGTTGACACGAAAGACAATAATACGAAACCTATCGGGATTATGAAATGTTTCTGTTTACTAACATACTAAAAATATATGTATATATAAAGTATATGTG
>NC_068988.1:43699567-43700070 GCF_001194135.2 Octopus bimaculoides | reverse complement strand
GATTATCAATTTATTAATTAATAAATCAATTAACAATTAACAATTTTTACCATATAGATACGTACATACACACACACACATATATATTCTTTTTTTTATTCTTTTATACGTTTCAGCCCTAAGGCCGTGGTCATGCTGGAGCACCGTCATACATTCATACATATACATACGTACGTATGTATGTGCATATATATGCATACATATATATAGATATGTGTGTGTGTGTGTATACACACATACATACACATAGGCACACATGCACTGTACACATATATGTACGTACAGAACATATTCAGATGTACAGACATGTAGACAGAAATGTGAGAGGGATGTACGAGTGTGTGTGTGCATGAGTGTGCATGTCTTTGTGTGTGTGTGTGTGTGTGTGTGTGTGTGTGTGTGTCTGTCTGTGTGTGTCTGTGTGTGTGTGCGTGCGTGTGAGCGTGGTGTGTGTTAAAGTGTGGAATACAAATGAAGATACTACATACACGTTATGCAATTTT
>NC_068988.1:43694150-43699143 GCF_001194135.2 Octopus bimaculoides | reverse complement strand
TGATGGGGGTGATGCTAGTGGTGGTGGTGCTAGTGGTGCTGCTGCTGCTGGTGGTGCTGGTGGTGGTGGTGGTGGTGCTGGTGGTGGTGGTGGTGGTGATGACGATGATAATGATGATGATGACGCCGATGATGTTGACGATGATGATGACGACAATGATGATGACAACGATGATGTTGAGGTGGGGGAGGAGGCATGAAGCTGCTGTACTTTAAACCCTGAGTCGGACCTGACTGAGCAGATCTGTCGTTGAAATCAAGCGTTCCAGCCATGACCATCCGAGTCTTACTACGGGTATCGATTATTCTATGTGTCCCTTCCTTTTAAAGATAGTAGAGTGTAATTCGACAAAATGCTTGACTACTATCTCTAGCAGGTCAGGCGGTTATGCACAAACTCACCAAATGGCTCATCATTTTATGCACATGTGATGGCAAACATGAGTCCAGTTGCATTCATTGGTAAAATGCTTCTGCGCCATTTCCTAATATAATATTTAAACAACTGCAAAACATTTGTGTAAGAGATTTGTCTGTTGAATATAAAATAGTCTGTTCATTTGTAGCTTTATTATCCGACTGTCTGACATAACAGAGATGGTGTCTCCCACATTCAACGATAACAACAAATATACACACATGTAAAGGATGCAGTACATATATACATACAATACATACGTACATGCATTCATTCATACATACATACATACATACATACATACATACATACATACATACATACATACATACATAAATACATACATACATACATACATACAAGCATTTTGTATTTTGTATGGTTCGCAAATCGATTAAGATAATATTGTTTTAACTGTCATCGCTAACATAAAATCCTTTGTCTTTTTTTTGAATTCTTTTACCTGCTCTTTGAATGTGTAATTATTATAGTTGACTTTGTATAAATATCTTCCTGTCTTATTCTATATGAAAATATATAAATATTTTTGTTGACCTATCTATCTATCTATCTATCTATCTATCTATCTATCTATCTATCTATCTATCTATCTATCTATACGTACGTACATACATACAGACATACAGACATGCATACATACATACATACATACATACATACATACATACATACATGCATGCATACATACATACATACATACATACATGCATGCATACATACATACATACATACATACATACATTAGGCTTCTCAAAACCAGAATGGAGAAAGCTAATTCGAAGACTACAGATCAATCCATCACTGGAACATACATACACAAAAAAAAACATACAAATCTGCATACATACATACATACATACATATATACATACATACATACATACATACATACATACATACATACAAAAAATACCCTGTTGTTGATGATGAAATTCCAATGAAAGAGCTTTGGGTTTATGTTAGAAACCGGCTTTTTTTCTATGGGCAAGTAATCTTGAAATAAAACTGAACAATGGCATACATATATATACATACAGACAGGCATGCAGACATACATAATTACTAATATATATTAAGACCTGATACAAATTTCGAGTTTGATATTACACTATGATCGTTTCTGCCCGATAGGTCCTTTCTAGCATTATATGTGTGATGTGTGATGTGTGTAAGCGCGCGTGCCCATGTATGAATCTATATATATGTGTGTGTTTGTGTGTGTATACATCTACACATACACACAAATTGTCATTCCATGACTCCTCTTCAGTTAAAAAAAATATACCTTCCTTCTGTCCACACATTACAGTTTTCCCTCTTTTTCTTTTTTGTATATAAACTAACAGTGTTGACCCAGCATGACCGAAGGTTTAAAGTTGAAACAATTTAAAGAATTAAAGAATTAACTGATTTACTTGCTCGTTCAAATTTTATGTCCACTCACAAACTAACTGTTGTTTTAACGACTAACTTCCATGCGCTCTATACATGTTAGCAGTGAGGTCCTTGGCACAACTTAGTCTTATCACTTTATTAAATACAACACCTCTTAAACTTAACGAAATATTTATGACTTTATAATTACCATCTACTCCAAAAATTGACTACATGATCTTCAAGAAAATCCCTAACTTTTCCGCTCACACCTCCCCATCACAAACAAAAGCCAATTTAGTTCTATTTTAGTTCTAATCTAGTAAATTCCATGTGTATTTTCCCCGTTGTTAAAATATTTTTGGCAGCCAAGTAAAACTTGAGTCAAAAATATAGTTAGATGTATGAAGCTATATTTATTTAACATATATGTTGCTCATATATTTGTGTATGTATGTCAGGGAGTCAAGGGACACCCTAGCTGTAGTCACGGCATCCTTTTCGGACATGCTTTTGTAAAACCTGCGATTTCACGTGATTCCTGGTCATCTCCCTTTGGCTCGTCACTCAGTACTAACCACGAATAGTCAGAGAATGGTATTTATGTTGTACAAGCGTTTATCACGATAATCCAATGACATCCAGATGTCTCATTTTGGTGACCTCATTTGTCATTTGTCATTCCATCAAATTGAAATTCTATGGCAATGGAAGTGTGGCGACCTATGTAGACCTATCCAGTTGGAAACGCGTAGTTACAAAGCAGCGGAGCTGAATAGCCATTTGAAAGGCCATGGACAGAAAGTAAGAAGTGGCACTGACAGCGAGGAAGCAATCATCTGTAAGGATGGAGCAATCACTATGTATGTACGTAAGTATGTATGTATGTATGTATATATGTATGCATGTATGTATACATGTATGTATACATGTATGTATGTGTGTGTGTATGTATGTGTGTATATATGTATCTAGATATGTGTGTGTGTGTATATATGTAAATATCTATACAATATATATATATATATATATATATATATATATATATATATATATATATATATATATATATATATATATATATATATATATAGTAGTAACAGAAAAGAAGGAATTTCGATTATCCCCACGTGGTGAGTTGTAATATATATAAGAAATTAAAAAAGGAAAATACACACACTTTTCATAGTGATAATATAATTTTTAATATATCGACCGGTTCCGCTTTCGCTATTCATGATATTAAGGTTTACTTATTTGAATATGTATTTTCTTAAAAAGTTTTTGTCCATGGTATGTGTTGTGATATTTACGAGTGAATGACTTCACAAGAAGAAAAATAAGGGGAGGTAATTGGTTATCGTTATTAATGTTATTGCCCACAGCAATAACAATAATACTAGGCTGGTTCATTTTTCTTACATCGTGCAACAGGTCAAGATTTTCAAATGAAGCATGTGAGTGGGGAACTGGGACAGAGTTCACGAAGTCATGTGGGACCGGTTTTAGAGCCGACTTACAATCTGCATACACACACACACACACACACACACACACACACACATATATATATATATATATATATATATATATATATATAGAGAGAGAGAGAGAGAGAGAGAGAGAGAGAGTAGGTAAAGTTACCTTCTCAGGTCATACTGACTCATAAAGGCTGGTTTCCCGGGTTCGTGGTTTTTTTTATATTCCCCACTTGGATGGGGCGCCAGTCCGTTGCAGGGTTACTCACTTTTGCCAGCTATGAGGACTGGAGCAACATAAAATGAATTGTTTTGCTCAAGAACACAACGCGTTGCCCGGTCTAGGCATCGAAACCACAATCTTGTGTTTATGAGTCCAACGCCCTGACCACTAAGCCATGCGCCTCCACATAGAAATGCATACACACTTTAGGAAAGGAAACATCTGTATACATATTTAACTTTTATGAGTACCTCTATAAATATAGATACCTCTTTAAATGCTTTATTAAAATGCTAAAACACTGAATAAAAAATATAAACACAGATTCTTCACTTCTTGAAGTGTATACACATCTTTTTGGCGGATTCTGTATATATATATATTGTGTGTATATATAAATATATATATATATATATGTGTACGTGGATACCTATATATACATTAATATATATATACGTTTTGCCTGTATTTGTTTGTATATGTATGTAGGCATGTACCAACTTTTGTATGTTTAGTGTATATATGTAGGCGTAGGAGTGGCTGTGTGGTAAGTAGCTTGCTTACCAACCACATGGTTCCGGGTTCAGTCCCACTGCGTGGCACCTTGGGCAAGTGTCTTCTACTATAGCCTCGAGCCGACCAAAGCCTTGTGAGTGGATTTGGTAGACGGAAACTGAAAGAAGCCCGTCGTATATATGTATATATATATATATGTATGTGTGTGTATATGTTTGTGTATCTGTGTTCGTTCCCCCACCATCGCTTGACAACCGATACTGGTGTAATTACGTCCCCGTAACTTAGCGGTTCGGCAAAAGAGATCGATAGAATAAGTACTAGGCTTACAAAGAATAAGTCCTGGGGTCGATTTGCTCGACTAAAGGCGGTGCTCCAGCATGGCCACAGTCATATGACTGAAACAAATAAAAGAGTAAAAGAGTAAAAGAGTAAAAAGAGTAAAAGAGTAAAAAGAGTAAAAGAGTAAAAAGAGTAAAAGAGTAAAAAGAGTAAAAGAGTATATAGGTTTTATGGTATGTATATGTATTACTAAATGTGTATGTACTTTAATGATGTTAGTTCCGTGTAAATATTTTTATTTTAAACGGACGTATCTTTTAAATTCATTTAAATTTATTTTACCATTAATTAATTTACCCTGGGTATACAGGTTTTTTCCTTCTACAAAAGCTAACTTTTGATTTAAAGTTTTCTTCGATTTGTTAATAATAAGATTTTAAATCGTAATTATAATTTCATACAACAGGTTATTGAATAGACCGTTAGTTGAAAGGACCAATGAAACACAGCCATTTTCAAATGTGTATCTATCAACGTATTTGTATATTTATGTAGCAAAGAGATCACGCGAACTGTTACTCGGAATTTCACGTTCCCATTTGTCGGACAGGTTTGGTTGAGAATGGAACAAAAAACAAAAATTAAGGTTGTATGTATAAATATACAATACGTTGATAGATAC
>NC_068988.1:43690641-43692969 GCF_001194135.2 Octopus bimaculoides | reverse complement strand
ATTATTATTATTATTATTATTATTATTATTATTATTATTATTATTATTATTATTATTATTATTATTATTATAATTATTATTATTATTATTTATTATTATTTATTATTATTATTATTATTATTATTATTATTATTATTATTATTATTAATATTATTATTATTATTATTATTCACCAGCCCCATAACTCTTCGCAATTGATTCTATTTCATTCCATAGCTGCCATTATCCACGCGTTCTCCTTCTCTTCAACAGCCGCCGTCCCTTACCATTTACTTTTCCCATTCAAGTCTCCCCCTTATGTTATTTTTTTTTCCTTTTCACTTCCCCCTAACCATTCACACACATTCATGGTTGCCCTTTTCAAATCACCCCTACCCTTTTTCCTATTTCACTTTTTGTTCTTGCTGCATCTACTGATTTCTTTCTTTCTTTCTCACTCTCGCGTACGCGCGATTCTCTCTCACTACACGCGCGCGCGCACACACACACACACATACGCACACATACATGTACATACGTATGTATGCATATGCTTATACTCATGTGTGTGTCTCATTTTACTCTTTCGTATATATTTCTTCAATACAAATCATAAACGTATCTATCTATCTATCTATCTATCTATCTATCTATCTATCTATCTATCTATCTACCTATCTATCTATCTATCTATCTATCTATCTGCCTGTCTTTCTACAGATACACTAACAGACAAAAATAGACAAAAACAGAGATATGCAGCGAAGGCGATTCTGTGGCTTGCGTTTTGATGCATCATAGGCAGCCCAGCTACATGTGAGCAATGCAATAATCCTACATGATTTATGAGCTGTAGGGAAACAACCGACAGGAATCAGTGATGTTGTTCCTGTGAGTTCTCTCGAACTATACAAGTCAATTCCTTTCTTGTGAAGAGCTACTTGACTGCGGCAATAATCATGCAGGGTTATGGTATTGCTCACATGTACCTGTACTGGCGATCATGCATCAAAATGCAAGCCACAGAATCGTCTGTCCAGTAGTTCGTTCCATATCTCTATTTATCTATCTTTGTAAGTGTATCTATAGATAGATAGATAGATAGATAGATAGATAGATAGATAGATAGATTGATTGATAGAGAGATAGATAGATAGATAGATACACACATACATACATACATACATACATACATACATACATACATACATATATACATGCATACATACAAACTTATATATATACATGCATGTATGCATGCATAGATACATACATAATACATACATACATACCATGTTGGTGTTGAAATTGCAATGAAGTAGCTTGGATCTAGATTAGAAGCCAACTCATTCTCTATTGGCAAGGAATTTTGCAATAAAACCGAATAATGACATACATGCATACATATATACATACATACATAAATACATGCGTACATACGTACATACATACATACAAACATACACATACATATACATACATATACATACATACATACATACATACATACATATCTGATTAAGAATGTTGTTTCACAACCAGATGACTCCGCGTTTGGATCTTGCAGTGCGGCATTTTGGTTAAGTGTGTTCTACAAGAAGTGCGAGTTGACAAATACGTTGTGAATGGAATTTGGTTGTAAGAAAACAAAAATAATTCCATTCCGTGTATGTGTATTCTTGTATATATCATTGTGAGTGTGTGTGTATGTGTTTGTGTGTTTGTGTATGTGTGTGCATGTGGAGAATCTGCGATTATGTTTGTGTACATACTTATGGCAATGTACCATTTTCTATTCCGTTACACACCTGTTAGACAAAAAGATAACGATGAAATACGTTCCTGGTTGGAACAAGTACCGAGATCTCTAAGACTAAAAGCGTCTAAAAGCAGCGTGCCTGCATGACTGCAACTCACTCAATAGCTGGCTGAAACTTCAAAGTTACAGTTAACAACATTCTTATTTTAAGAATAATAAATTTGTACACTACGAAAGTATAGAGTAACCCATAAGATTAATGTGACGTTCTTTTTATTATAACTGCACACAAAAACAAACATTAGTGTACGTATAGATGCATGCGTGTGAGATGTGTGTGTATATGTGTGCGTGTGCGAGGGTGTGTATATAGATGTATGTGTATATATATATATATATATATATATATATATATATATATGTATATACACACACACATACATATATATATGCATGTATGTATGCATGTTTGTATATATGTATGTATGCATGTATGCATGTATGTATGTATGTATGTATGAATTAATATCCTCTCTATGTCATATTTTCAATTAAAAATCCCTACAGAATATGAAATCAGAAAAGAAGTG
>NC_068988.1:43677054-43689981 GCF_001194135.2 Octopus bimaculoides | reverse complement strand
GTGTGCGTGTGTGTGGGGATGCGTTCGTGTGTGAGTGCGTGCGTTCATGCATGCATGCGTGTGCGTTCGTGTGCGAGTGCATATGTGTGTGCGAGTGTGTGTGTGTGTGTGTGTGTGTGTGTGTGTGTGTGTGTGTGTGTGTGTATAAGTATTATGTCTGTCATTGAGCGCGGTGCAGTGCAGAACAAGTAAAAATGAACGACAAAGCAACAAAATTCTATAGAAGACCTGTAGTGTTCATCGCTTTATTATCGTCTGCCACTTGAAGGAATGTTTAAGGACCTCTAAATTAAGTCAAGTGCACGAGAGAATGATAGACAAATAAAGGGAGAAAGAGTGGATGCATCTAGGAGAGGGAGAGAAAGAAGAAAGAGCTAGCTGAGAGAGTTGTGTGTGTGTGTGTGTGTGTGTGTGTGTGTGTGTGTGTGAGAGAGAGAGAGAGAGAGAGAGAGCAAACTGGCGGATTGTGGTGGAGGGTATACTCGATTACGAACATCCGTTCAAAAAGATGCAACACTACATTTCAATGAAAAGACGAATGCAACAAGCTAACAAGCCCTCTAGCATGCACCTCTCAGTGTGACATCATCATCAAGTGCATTGATTAATATATAGAAGGCTGCGGGTGGGAAAGTGCTGACCAACCCTTTCCTCCCTATGTTATACATATAAACCTAATTATGCCATTTTCTTTTTCATGGTTTTTCTCCTTTCTCATGTCACTTATTCATTCTTTCCTATAGTTTTTTCTCCCCAGCCCCTCGCTTCTGTCATGGTCTTTCTCACTAACCCCTCTGTTGTTTATCTTTCGGTTCACTTAGTTACCTCCCCCACAGTTTCCTTATTTTCATTCATTTTTCTCTTTCTCTATCTTTCTCGCCCTCTCTTTACCTATGCTTCTTCCTCTCTCTTTTCCTCTTCTAAAATCTTTCACATTCTTTTTATGTTACTTCTCTTCTACGACTTTCTCTTCTTTGTTACTGTTTTTCTTCCTTTATGCTCTCTCTTTATCTTGATGTGTTTTCTCTCACCTTATAGGTTACTCTTTCAATTACTCTATTCCTTGTTTCGTTTCATTCTCCCAATCCATTTTTCTTGCCACCTGAATCCCTCTGTCTGTCTGTCTCTCTCTCTCTCTTGTTTTCTCTTCCTCTCCCTCGTGTTCTCTCTCTCTCTCTCTCGTTTTCTCCCTCCATTTTCCTTGACATACACCATGTTTTTCATAACTTCCTGTCTCCTCCCTCTCCTCTTTCTCTCTCTCTCTCTCTCTCTCTCTCTCTCTCTCTCTCTCTCTCTCTCTCTCTCTCTCTTCTTGATTTATTTCTCTCATTTTCATTTTCTTTGATGATAACACTGAGTGACACAAGTTTTGCTTTTCTAAATGTTTTTAGTGTTTCCAAAGTAATTTTTTCTCTTGATTTCAAAACTACCCTTGAAAATTGCATAGCATCGATATTTTAGGAATTAATTGAGGTTTTCTAGAGAATGTGAACAAAATTTAGCTGCTATAGTACTTCATTCAACTCAGTGTATCCACTCTGTAATCCAAGTAAGAAGGCAAGCATTTTAAAGTCACCACAAACATCCCATTTAAACTTATATAGTTTACTTTCTCAAGAAGCTCTTTTACATTGTCGTATTCTTCCTTTATCTGTATCGAGTATGCAATAGGCCGGGATGGATGCTGGTTTCTATAGTGTAATAAAACAGTTTTGAGGCTTTTTGTTAAGCTATGAAAAGTCTCCATTCTTCAGGGTTGTGATCAATTCCAATATCTGTAAACAAGCCATTTATATCTTTGCAAAAGCAAAGATCTTCACTTATATCTAAATATACTTCGTTCGAATTCCTCATGGCGCCTCCTGTATGCCGTTAATTTGCAGTCCTTCCCCAAAAGATTCCATTCATTCATTCTAGATGCTAAAAGTTCAGCTCCTAACTTAGTGAAATCCAAGTCCCTAATGCGATCATCCAGTTCACGCTGATTTGGAAAGTGTGGGCAGATGCTCGTTCCTAACTCAAATGTTTCATCCATTTCTTCGTTGTCGCCACCTTCAGACTCTCCTGATGAAACCTCCATCATATCCTCTACCTGAAAAATTTTAAAGGTTGCATATAATAGTTGAAACCTTAAGAATTTTATGTGTAATCACATATTATTTCAATATTGATTCTGTTACCACGAATGAAATTTAAATTGTTATTAGCATTTTGACAAGATATGCTAACATTTTCTGGCGGCCATGAAACCGGTAAGTTATCATCATGTAGCACAGGTGCAATGGAGTGTTGAATGCTGGGATACGGAAGGGCTTTTCTTCCCTTAACTTTTCTGTATTTTGATATATCAATCATGCAAAAATAGCAATCATCGTGATAATTTTTTGGCTCTCGCCAAACTCTCGGAACAGGAAAAAGCATTACTTTTCTTGCACCTCTAAGCTATCCATAAAAATTTGATCTACAAGTTCCACATATCGTATGAGGGGGCCCATGGTTTACCTTCGTCACCCATACTCCAAAATACAGTCTATAAGCAATCTAGTACTTAGCACCTTTCACAATTTTATATGCTACGTGCTTTCTTCCAATATAGTATCCACACACATAACAGAATATATCTGATGAATTTCTGCATCCTCTTGTAGACATGGTCAGGAAAATTCAATGTTTACAATAAAAACTTGAAAAAGAAATAAATATAAGTAATAAATGTACAGTGTTCGTGATCAAACAGGTATAGCCCCAAAACCAAATGGATCGCTGGAGAAAAGATGGAGGGATGAGAGACAAAAGCGCAACAATTCCTTTCACTAGCTATGGTAGCTACGAGAGCACTGAGGCATATGATGTATGATGTATGTATGATGTATGATGATATGTGTATATTAGCATAATTCGATATATCTCGCAAACGGTCGATGGTAGAGAAAAAAATACACACATTTTTGGAATCAGCATAAAATTCTGCATTAAGGTCACTCAATACAATAAGACACCCAAGACTTTTGTGAAAATTTGTAACCCAGGTTAATTTCTATCGCTTTTTCTACCTCCATCTGCAGCATCTCTCAGTCTCCCATTTTCTAACCTTAAATTTCTCTGTTTCTCTTTTATTCGCTCCTACTTTTATAAACACTTATTTCCCTTCTTGTTGGTCTCTCTTTTCTCATTTCTTCTCTCTTTCACATACCTCCTCTCTCACAAATACACACTTTCATTCTCCTTCATTGACTATATTTCATCTCTCCTCTCTTTCTCTTTCTCGGCTACCGTCTTCTTTTTCTCATGCCGTCTCCATGCCGTCTCCATGGTTTGGATCTTTCTTCCATTGTATATTTTTCTTCCCCACTTTTCAATCTCTCGATTCTTTGTCCCGTCTTTCTGCTTCCCCCACCTTCTCTGTCTCTGTCTCTCTTTCTCTGTCTCTGTCTCCTCAACCTCTCCCTCTTGCTCTCTCGTGATCTCTCCAAGCAAACTCATTCAACAATAGAAAAAAATGAAGAATAGAAAGAAAAAAAACGGAAATTAAATTTTGCAATCTCACATCTAATTTCCACAGTAGAACCATTTATTAAAACATTAATCAGTACTTTCACATTATGAAGCCCTAGGAAGGATCAGCATTTCATCATCATTATCATCATTATTATTATTATTATTATTATTATTATTATTATTATACTTTTACTTTCAGGCCCTCGGAAAAGATGCCGCCCCACCACCACCACAAAAAGAAAAATAAAGAAAAAAGAAAAAGAGACTCTGAAAAAGATTATGATGGATTTGTTCGAATTAGCAATTTTCACCGAGTCACTTGCTTTCATTGTGGTGAAAACTGTACACCCAAAGGTCAGCTGCTGGCGAACTGAGATCGCATCCTGGTTTTGGTCGTTCATTTATGCAAATTCACGTCATTTAAACTGCTAATGTTGTTTAGAAAAACAGGAATTTCACAGTTTCCTATATTTTATCTTTCATCTTTTACTTGTTTCAGTCACTGGTCTACAACCATGCTGGGGCACAGTTTGATAGGTTGTAATAGTACAAATCGACACCAGTACATAGTTCTTAAGTCAGATACTTATTCTATTAGCGATGACTTTTGACAAAACGCTAGTTTACAGAAACGTAAACGAACACTGGTTGTAAGCGGTGAGGTATAAACGCAAGACACATACATGCATACATACATACATACATACGTTAAATTCAAATTACGATGAAAGTAAACAAAGTTTGCTTTAGAAGCGTTGAGATGTCTTTGAAAGTTAAAGAAGTAATTTCTTTTTTATTCTCAAACGCAGGATAATGTTAATAATATAGCATAACCAGGATAAACTACCCATATTTTGCAGAAAAAAAGTGTTGGCGGCCAGCCGTGTGAGTTCGAGTCTCATGGCTGGTCGCCAAAACATTTTTCTGCAGAATATGGGTAGTTTATCCTGTCCATGCTATGTTATATACATGCATACATACATGCATACATACATACATACCATACATACGTACGTACATACGTACGTACATACATTCATGCATACATACATACATACATACATACATGTATGCATGCATACAAGGCACAGGTGTGACTGTGTGGTAAGAAGCTTGCTTCCTAGCCACATCCATCAGGGTTCAGTCCTACTGCGTGGCCCTTTGAGCAAGCGTCTTCTACTATAGCCTAGGGCCGACCAAAGCCTTGTGAGTGGATTTGGTTGAACGAAACTGAAAGAAGTCCGTCGTATGCATGTGTGTGTGTGTGTGTGTGTGTGTGTGTGTGTGTGTATGTATGTATGTATGTATGTATGTGATTGTTTCTTTGTGTCTAAGCTGGAACCCAAAAGGGGATGAGCAGTGATTGGGCACCACTACCGACCCTCCAAAAACCATTGGGTGCTACGGTTCAGGGTCTTAACACCTAATGACTTTTGGGTACCAGCTGATGTCATAAATTCCTTCTGGTCAAAGCTACATTCACCAAAGGCGAATGATAGAGAAGCATCTTTTAGATGCAATCAATTTTATGAATAATTGCCGGTTGTCTATAAGTAGAATACAATACAGTTAGAGAAGACATATAGTTGCGTTAAAAAGCTTCAGAAAACGAACACGAAAGTCTTCTGAATAATCATCTAGTTATTAAGGCGTGCTCTACTTTCAACTTGGCATCTTAATTGCGTAATTATTCTACAGCAAGGCTATATTTTAAAGACGTAAACGTTTTCTCCTATGGAATTCATTACTTCTTTTGGTGAATGATGTCTTGCAGAATTAATTTTCTTTCACATATTATGTGAGTTATACTGTCACCTGTCAAGTCAAGTGCCAAAAATATTTCAAGAATAAAAGAATAAGAGATAAGCCTTCAGTTGATATTTTCATTAAGACGGGATATAGTTTACAAGTGAACTTGAATTTCCTTTGTCTTATTAGTACCCTATGGGGATTGTTGAAATACCATTGAAGGTTGGCTTCGCTTCCTTGTAACAATTAAAAGAAGATACATTGGAAAGGGAAGTCCTGCTGTTTTTTATCCGGTCTAAAGAAATAAACAAATTGAAAGCTCAACACTTCTACTAAGTGAAACACATTATCTACCCAGTGTTTTTTCAGCTTACATATATGGAATCATCATGATGCCTATTTTTAACAAACGGTACTGTAGCAGGAAGAAGAGTTTCGAGCACTACTAGTGACAAGATTAAAATTGCTAATCCTCTTTGACCATCTTGGACACAATAAAGGAATTTTCAATTTCTTTGCTCTTTTTTTTCTTCTGACTGGGCGCCTAATTAATGCATCATTGTAATAATTAAATCTATCTCTATTTATAATTAACTCTAAGACAACTAAAACAGTTATAGATAAGTTTATGGTATCTAAAACGGTTATAATTAACTTCATTGCAACCGAATCAGTTACAAATATCTTCACGGTAACTGAAACAGTTATAAAGTTTCTTGAAGGGAACTAAAACAGCAGTGACGGTAAGTAAAACGACTATAAGTAACTTGAAGGTAACTGATACAGCTAGATCTAATTTAATGACAAATGGAAGAGTCATACTTAAATCCATAGCAACGGAATCATTTCATTCAAACTTTGTGGTGACTTCTTGTTCGTTGAAGTAGGCTAGGAATAAATATTTTTGTGAAAGTAACATGGAAGATTTTTATTTCATTATTTTCATATCATAGTTGTTGTTCAACCACAAATTAGCCATGACTGAACAGATCGTTTATCAAAGATGTTTTTGCTGCGACCATCTTGTCTTTTTGTTTATCCGGAACTAGATTGTTCAATGTGTCGTTATCTATTAAGAAGTTGAGGTACGATTTGAAAAAAAGAGATTTGTCTACTATATTTAGCAGGTAGCGTGACTGCACAGAGTGTCTTAGTTCATCTGAAATCTGTCTTCATATAGTGAATCCAGCACAAATTAACGTAGCGAAGTCTGTTAATCCCGATGATGCTATATTTCCAAGGGAAGTGTAACTATGCTCGGAGCGGCAGGCTACAGAAACACTCAACACTGTCTCGATACTGCGGCTGCTTACGGTTATGTATTGTTTATAGTTCTACTGTACCGTTTGAGAATTAAGCAGCTTATGGAACTAGGAATATATATTTTTCTCATAAGTCCCGAGACTCATTGAATTGTCGGGTGGGTGGAAGTAAGCCCCCACTGATATCTTTGAGGAGGCACACACAGAGAAAGAAAGGGAATAAGTAAGAGCGTATGAGACAGATATATAGGCCACCGACACAACATAAAACCTATGAAATTATTTGAACGACGGCTAGTTAGTCTTGTTGTTATTGTTGCTTTTTATACCTGAGTCAAACCTAATTGAACAGATCTATGACCATGGGCGTCAGAGATTATATTATCTAATGTATCTTATCACTATTTTCTTTTTTGTTTTTAGTATGATAAGGGATTAGTTTGAGGGAAATTTGGCCGTTATTTTTAACAGATCGAGTGATTGCATAGATGTTTCCTTCGTCAGTTCTCCAGAGTCCTAGAAAGTTAGTTGTTTGTTCGGTATGCTATCAAGTTAACATTCAATTTTTTTCCCTCTATTTACTATCTGCTAAATTATTTATTAGAAGTCCGCATAATGTTAAGTTGATAAACACTAATAGATTAATAAAAGCTTTCCAGAAAGATAGCTAAAATAGATTAAAATATCAAATTAATACCATCATCTGTCAGATTGTTGGATGGAAATATGAATTTCGGCTTTGAAGAGTTTTACCCTGGAAACTATTGGCATACATACAAAATTTATAAATAGATAGACAGTTATTCTTAATAAACAAGTGTTCGAATTTTAGATTTAGTAATAAACAAGTTTCGAATAAAGACTTAAAAGCTGATTGAGTAAGGCATTGTACTACAAACTGATAGGTTTTGAGTTCAAACCCAATATAGGCAAAAACTTCATTGTATGTGAATTTTATTACATTATTTACATTATTTACATTTGACGGCTATTTGTCCTCGTCTTGTTTGTTGTTAACACAACGTTTCGGCTGATATACCATCTAGCCTTCATAAGGTGTCTTGAGGAAATTTCGAACCTGGGTTCTCATTCCTAAGGTATTTTTCGATGTTGTCGTTGTTGTTGTTGTTATTATTATTATTATTATTATTATTATTATTATTATTATTATTATTATTATTATTATTATTATTATTATTATTCAGGTCACTGCTTGGAATCGAATTCGGAATCTTGGGGTTAGTAGCCCGCGCTCTTAACCTCTACGCCATATGCCCGTGGCGTAGTAGTTAAGAGCGCGGGATACTAACCTCAAGATTCCGAGTTCGATTCTTGGCAGTGACTTGAATAATAATAATAATAATAATAATAATAATAATAATAATAACAACAACAACATCGAAAATACCTTAGGAATGACAACCCAGGTTCGAAATTTCCCCAAGAAACCTGATGACGGCTGGATGGTATATCAGCCAAAACGTTGTGTTAACAACAAACAAGATGAGGACAAATATCCGTCAAATGCAAATAATGTACATAATTTGTCATCTGTCATCGCTTAAATATAGAAGTGAATTTTATTGTCCCCAACAGAATGGGAGAGAGATGGATCAAATACTACCTTGTGTCTTCTATGAAGGAGAATTTAATTTAACTCTCCTGTCTTTAACATCGAGCAACAACTGCTAAGCATCAGTTTATTTTACCTCTTAAATGCCCAAAAGAAATTTCTTTATGTGTGTGTGTGTGTTCAAAGACAATTTTTTTTTAATGTTGCTACATCGAAAGTTCTAGAATGCAAAATGTGGAATTACGAACTCTCGGTGGAAGCTGCTGTATTGATGTTGAGTTCAATACCAGATTCGCCTTTAGGAGCATTATTATTGGTTATTTTGTTCCTACGTAATGTATCTAAGATGAGTTTGTGCCTTCACTCTCATCCCCAAATTATGTTAGCAGGAGGATTTGAACACATTACTGTTCTAATGGAACATTCATCACTCTTATACTGTTCCGACAGCTTACAGCAGAAATCCAAAGCTTTGTTGGTGATACCTGCTTACAAATACATTAATTGATTTCAAATTTTGGCATAAGGCTAGAAATTTTGGGGTGGGGATATTAAGTGTTAGACCTCAGTGTTCAGCCGGTACTTATATAATCGACCCACAAAAGGATGAAAGGCAAAGTCGACCTCGGCGGAATTTGAACTCAGAACGTAAAGACGGACGAAATACCGCTAAACAATTAGCCCGACATTCTAACGATTCAGCCAGCTCGCCACTTTGCAGCTATATCTATCGAGGAATGTTAGAGTCAATTGTAATTTGCATTTCGCACGATGCTCCGGCACACAATTTTTTTTTTTCTTTTTTCTTGTAACTACTGCTATCATTTTCATACTGGTATAATATTCCTGTTCTCTTCTTTCCTTTTTTTTTCTCACGCTTGGTCATTTGAAAGCCAACGAATGATATTACCAAACGCATCAATATCAGCGACTGGATAAATGTTGCAGTTAGTTTGATCGATTTTTTTTCATACAACCACTCAACGCAGTCTCTGTCACAAGGGTCCTTCTAATTTAACTTTCAAACGCAATCGGTGGTTCGCATGCGTAATGCTCCTTTGCAGGCTGCATGCTAACGTGCTTGAAGATGCAGCAAGCCGTATTCTATCTGTAATTGCATGCTTAGTTAAACATTGCTTTGGTTGCATCGTTCACGGGTGACTGACAGAAAATTCTAGATATCATTTGCAAACTCAATTTCGAAAGAAAACTCCTATTTGGAAGGGAGAAATAGTCTTATCGTCTGCTGCTGATTCTTACTCCCAAACGCTTTCCTGTTGAATCGATAATGCTATTGAGAACGGTTTGAAAAGAGATCAAGGAATTTAATTGAAGCATCGCATTCTTTTGTAGTTGCAATATTTACTATAGTCTGTATTTTAAATGCTGTTTGTAAACGGTAAGAATTGGTATTGATTTGTTTCAATTACGCCCTTATGAGTTCTTTCCTTTGACAAATACCAATCCGCATACTTGATTCACACGCGCGCGCCCACACGCTAATATTTATTTTAATTTCTTTCACATACCCGCGCGCGCGCGCACACATGCACATGTGCTTGCATCAGTATATGTATGTGTGTGTGTGTGTGTATATGTATGTGTCTTTGTATATATATATATATATATATATATTATGTCAGGTCACTTGTGAAATTTCTTGTCAGTTTATAAGTGCTACTGGTAACATAGAATCCCGTACAACCTGTTGCATGATCGGGTCGTCGGTGACTAAACCGGTACCCCCTCTAGACGTACCTGGTGAGGAGAATTGTTAGAAAACCGGCAGCACTAAAAACAAGACGGATAGACCTAGTGTGAATACAACAACTATCTAGCCATAACACGGGCCTTCAGATGTTCCAGCTTTGTGTCCGGCGTATATGAAGGACACGGGGAGTGAAGCACCCCTTACCTTTTTGGTAAAGCATGTTTCAAGGAAAAGGTCACTCTAATATAACACTAGGTGTGCAGGGAATGATGTTGAACATTTTGGGGATCTTTTGTTTGTGCTTGAGATCATGGCGTTCCCACATTCCCGAGCCTGCGACCCATTTGGCACTGGATATCTTGCCCTCACTTGTTTCTGACCATACTGATATAGTGAATAATGTCTGCTAGGTGTTGTGTAAGACTTATTGAACCTAAACCTTTAATCTGCGCAGTCGTCGGTGAGGTGGACTATCGGAAGACCGGCCGAGTAGGAGGACGCTGCAGCAAGCATGGAAGATGTAGGTGCGAATCCGGATGAAGCCAACTGCGGGTGCTATAACATCATGCTCGAGCATTGCTTACATTTTGCATGAGCAATAGTAGGTAATGATCTTCCTCCGTCACGAATGGGCAGCCATCACACACACACACACACACACACACACACACACACACTGACACGCACACACACACACACACTGACACACACACACACACACACACAGATAGATATGTGTGTATGATGTGTATTTTTTTATTCTTTTACTCTTTTACATATTTCACCTCTAAGGCTGTGGCCATGCTGGAGCCCATACATACATACACTTAAACAGAAGCTCGTATACGTGGGCATATGTCAGTTTGTATGTTTGTTTCTACTGTCGAGCTCGCGTGCTTATACATATCCCATAGTTGTCTAAAAACCTGTCTACACAGTATGATCATTATCATCATCCAGCACCTTAACTCATCATCGCCATCATTACCACCACCACCACCACCACCACCACCACCACCATCATCATCATCATCGCCATCATCACGTCAACTTGAAAATCGTTGTGTTCCTGCTGTTGAACGCTGACGTGTAACACGCGTTAAATCTAGTGCAGATGTGGTGACTCAAGTGCTTCAGTAAAAGTTGGACTTAGAGAAGTAAGAATGTATTGTTTAGTTTTCTGAACCGAATGTTTAATGCCAATATTAACTAGTGGGGACCTTATCTCTACCGTAATGACAATCTCATCATTCAACTCTAGGTTCAGATTACATTTAACATAGTTATATGAGGCCACCGTTCATATATATATATATATATATATATATATATATATATATATATATATATATATATATATATATATATATATATATATATATATGTATTTGATGTATACATGTATATGTATGTGTATATTATATATACTTAGTCTTTCTCTTTTATATATGCACACATATGTCTAAGTATGTGTATATGTCTCTTTATATATACTATATATACATGTGTTTATGTCTATAGTATTATGTGTGTGCGTGTGTGTGTGTTTATTCTGTGTATATATATAATGACATAATCTATGTATAGATTATCACATTGCTTGTAATTTTTCTTTTGAAGTTGACAGTTCAAGCAGTTTTCCGACGTTATATAACTAGCTCTTTCCACTAAGAGGTACCTGTATGCATATATCGCATACTTTTTTTTTTTAATTCCTGAAATATTGTAAATCTGTGTCTTTCTCTTGATAAAAGGGTGTGCGTTAAGGGGGATTTGGCTACTATTTGTAATAATTCCAGTTGCCACAGACACACCTCCGTGTTTTGCGTGTTCTTTGTTGTGGTGAAAATATACATCTCAGAATATTTTGCACAATAAATTTTAAAGAAATCTGGACGTCTTTCTTAGTGCTAACCATTCAACTTCAAATTACAATTCTTAATTATTGGAAGTCAAGTAGACTGAGATGTACATATAGTGTTATCGTATGGAGTGGAAGTTCAATACGAAGATTTGAACTTATTATCTTGTGGTTAGTAATCCATTACCTTAAATTTGAAGCCATTAAGTCTTTAAACATTATTCTAATGGGTTTAGTCTTTTGACTGTCGCCATTATGGGGTATCATCTTCAAACATTTAATTAATCATACTGACTTCAGTACGCATTTCAATCTGCCATTTATTTTATAGATCTCTGCTTTATGACCTGCTAACTTTGAAACATAGTGGGACAAAATACTCGATCTAACAACAAATGTAAACACACACACATATTAGGTGCAAGAATGACTGGGTGGTTGAGAAGTTTGCTTCCCAACAACATCGTTCCACGTTCAGTCCCTCTGCATGATATCTTGAGCGAGTGGTTTCTACTATAGCCCTAGGCCAAACACAGACTTGTGACTGGATCTGTTAGGCAGAAACTGCAGAGTTGTTCAACAGAAAATGACCGAAAACATGGTTATAAAGAAGCGTTGTTTGCTTCATACTCCTCGTGTGCCGATTCTGCTCATAAGAAAGGAACAAATAATACAGTGTGGTTGTAGGTCATAACACCCGAGCAACGTCAGGGTGCATTGCTAGTCTATTATAAAATAATGCAAAAAATGTGCGAATAATGGGCTAAGGGAACAAAAGTACGTATACTTCAGGAATTTGGAGAGGATTTTGAGGACATCTTTACCTAAAGAATGTAATAAAATTCTTGTAGGTAGTTTGATTTGGTGCCAATGTTCTATTCCAAACGTTTAGGAGATATTTATTTGAACAACAATCCATTTATCTATCTTTCTATCCCATATATGTATATTTATTAAATAGTGAAATAAATTAAACGTTCTCTTGTAATTTTGACATAGGCCCAACAATTTCAGGGGAGTGGGTGAGTCGATGACATCGACCTCAGTGCTCCATTGATATTTATTTTATCGAACACGAAAGGATAAAAAGCAAAATTGACCGCCTCAGAATTTGAACTCATTACGTAAAGAGGAACGGGACACCGCTAAATATTTTTCTCCCGACGTGGTATCAAATCTGCCAGTTCGGCGCCTTTAAAATAAATGCAAAATAAATACACACACACACACACACACACACACACACACACACATATATATATATATATATATA
>NC_068988.1:43674951-43676844 GCF_001194135.2 Octopus bimaculoides | reverse complement strand
ATATATATGTACTCGTTCTTTCACTTTTTTTGCCCCACCCCGCCACACACATTTTATTCATGTGTTAACAAGCCTACCAATGGTTTCATATGAAGACAACTTCGCAACTGTTCAAGCGTACTACATTCAAGTGTTGGTAGTCGTCTCCAGAATGGTAAGTTTCAGGTTGTTCATGTATATTTTAAATCAAGACTGCCGAACCTTTAATATAATTACTGCTGTAAGAGGAATCATAACTCTGCACCTTTTCATAGATATTGGTTATCATTAAAGCACTATTTTTTTAACAAAAGAGAGGCTCAGTAAAAACTAGACTGATGTGGGAGCAATGAGAGGCTGGTGATTGGCGTTGTAGTATAGGAGCTATGAAATTACTGCCGCTAGTGGTATTGAAGGTTGTAGGAGTGCCTGTAGCAATGGAGTGTTGCTGGTACTGTTTAACCCATGTTAGCTCTGATCGACCAAACTGAGATCTATTCCGTTGCATCCATGACCACCCTTGTTTTCTCCTCATACATATATATGTATATAGAGTGGGCTTTGTTTTTAAGTCGGTTGGATATAATCATAGAATGTCCTTTTGTGCGCTCGCAGTGAATATGGTGTAGTCAGTGTTTCAGCAGGGCATCTAAATGAGAGATGGCTTCTCTAGTACTGGTCCAGTTACAGATGTAGTATAATGATCACGACGATTGTGTCTGAGGGATGTAGTTTTGTTGTTGATTTTTTCGTGGTTGCTATTGTGGTGTGGACATAACTAGTAATGTGATTTTGTCATTTATGCATACTTGCAGATATAATATTAAGATATTTTGATTCGTAGTGCTGTTAAGAAAGCAATACTGCGATGGTGGTCACTCTGGGGATGTTGCAGTTGTTGTAATGACCAGGTAGCGTGTGCTGTTATGTAATGATGGCTATCAAATTATAAGTTGTTGTGTCGTTGCGTGTCACCTCTGGCGGGGTCGGTCAGTGGTGAGAAAGTGGTTGAAATGCATTGAAATCGCTTCTCCTGTTGCTGGTTTCTTTGTTTTTTTCTTGCTTTTTTTTTTTAATGATTGCTGCCATCATCACTTGCACTTCAGTGAGCTTTGAGCAAAGCACGCTGAAAACCCTTCGCTAACACTTAACCGCCAACGGAATAGATGAAAGAAGAATACGGAAACGACACGTTTTCAGAGCACCACCATCCTAATTCGAAATTGGCGTGTAGATTTGTAGTACATGATAATAACGATACGTCCTCTCACACAAGAATGAATGAAAGAATGAATGGCTCAGCGAACGAACGAACGAACGAACGAATAAGCGAATGAACGAACTGATGCTTGCAACAAAATGGTAGAAAATCGTACTTTCACGCATCCAACCTCTGTATAAAAGGAAACATGGGGCGCTAGATCATTTTCTATAGTGCTATTTAATTTTCAGATTTTTAATTACACTGATTATCAATAAAGCGCATGTTGCTGCTTATTTAAAGCCATTGTCTCTGATATCGCTCCCCCATCTCTCTTACTTTCCTGCTTTTTCTTCGTTTTCATTCACTTGATTATCAACAAGGTGAAAAGTAAAGAGAAAAGAAAAAAAATCACAGACTCCCTCATCCATAAACATCATTGCCTCATCCATCGCCTTACTCTGGCTGCGGATTTAATGAAAAAGAAAATCTTGCGAGTAATTATTTTATAAGTTTACTGCACGTTTTGATACACGTATACATACACACACACACACACACACACACACACACACACACACACATATACACACACACACATATATATATATACACACACATATATATATATAGAGAGAGAGAGAGGGAGAGAGAGTATATATATATATATATATATATATATATATACATATATACTATATGTATAGATACAT
>NC_068988.1:43670624-43674857 GCF_001194135.2 Octopus bimaculoides | reverse complement strand
TATTATTATTATTATTATTATTATTATTATTATTATTATTATTATTATATATATATACATATACTTGTGTATGTATGTATGGATATGTATATATACATACATGCATACGTACATACATACATACATACATGCATGCATACATGCATGCATACATACATACATTCATACATATATGTTTGTATATACATGTATAAATATATATATATATATATATATATATATGTATATATGCATACATGCACGTATGCATACATGCATATATACATACATTCATACATACATACACGCATACGCGCATATATGCATACATACGCAGACAGGTAGGTTGGTCGGTAAGCAGTTAAGTAGGGAGGAAGGTGGATAGGTAGTAGGCATGAAGGCAGGTAAGCAGGTAGGGTGAGAGCCAGGAGTAGAAGCAACACGGAAAAAGAAAACGACTGCAAATTATTGAAAAAAAAATTTGAATAGAATAAATAAACTGCGAGAATTATTGTATGATCGAGTGTGTATTTGTGTCAAAGAGAGAGAGAGAGAGAGAGAGAGAGAGAGAGAGAGAGAGAGAGAGAGAGAGAGAGAGAGAGAGAGAGAGAGAGAGAGAGAGAGAAAGAGAGAGAGAGAGAGAGAAAGAGAGAGGAAGGGTAAAGAAATGGAGAGATATTGTAGAAGAACAAATAAATCAAGAGATAGGGCTTATGTAGTGAAAGAAACAGAGAAACAGGTGAGAGGTGCAGGTAGAGGTATGTGTTGAGAGATGAGAAATATTCCCTATGTGTATATGTGTGAGTGCGTGTGTGTGTGTATATGTATGTTTTTGTGCGTGTGTGAGTTAGTGTGTGTGTGCGTGTGTATACATATATATATAAGCGTGTGTGTGTGTACATATATGCATGTATGCACACAAACTCATGCAAACATACGTAAACACACACATACATACACACGAAGCGTGCGCGCTCACACACACACACACACACACACACACACACACACACACATGTACAGAGCTATTTTAACCGTGAGTAGAGGTATTTGATTGTCAGATGTCGACAAGTTAATGTAAAAATATCTCTTTAATTAAATGGGAGCCTTCGTCGGTTGCGAGGATGAGTATTCCAACTGTTTGATCAAATGAAATGTCTGCTCATTGAATTATATGTATAGTATTAGTTCCTGTGATCAATATATTATTCGACACGTACGTGCACTCTTAATGTAATTCTCAGAAGGAATCGGCGTGACAGTATGATCATTCTGTCCCTTTCAGTCATAGGTGCAATTCATCCGAGAGACCCCCCCAACATCCACACATGTTCTGACTCTTGGGTTATGGGTATGTAGAAAAGGTATAGGCTAATTGAGAAAGGGAGAGTGATAGGGTTAAGAGTATGTAAGCAAGGGAGGCAATTGTATGCAGTGGAGTTTATCAGTGTGTAGTGGTAGGCCGAAATGGTGTGGAAGAGAAAAATTATTGCTGCATAGACGGGTACAAGGTATATATAACAACTACAATGGAGAAACCAGTTATCTGGTTGTAGAGATGTTGGAGAGAATGGTTATCTGTAATTTGTGACACACAGTTACACAGGAGAAAACAGTTATCTGTAGACTGTGACACAAAACGATGCTGTAGAGAACAACTATCTATCACTTGTGACACACAGCTACACTGGAGAAAACAGTTATGACTTGTGACAGCCACTTGTGATGCATAGATAAACTAGCGGCGTTGTTATAATTTGCGATACATAACTATATTGGATAGGGCAACTATGATTTGTGACATAGGTCTATATGAGAGGCGACAGTCATAACTTGTGACACAGATAGACTGGAAAGGACAATTATTGTTTATGAAGCACATAACGAATCTTTGTAGCTATTTCTAGCGGTTAGAGTTACTGTATAAAAACTCTTTTAGTGTCACTGTCAGCAACATTTAATAAACATCTGAAATAAAAGGAACGGAAGGCTCTTTATATTAGTAATAAAAACGATTTGATTGCTTCCAAAGGTTTCAGTGTCAGAAATAAACACAGTAGGGTTATGCAGTGATAAGGTAAAAAATATTCAGTGTGATCAAACATTATTCTCTGACTGAGCAAATAAACTTTCAGGGAAGTGTAGTCTTCGATTTCTTTGCTTATAGAAACGTGCGTACGAAAGAAATTTGAATGTCGTTCAAAAATAGGATCAATTATAAGTATTATTATCTACCTAGTAATGAGCGCGTTGGTAGGATAGCTAGCGTATCGGACAAAACGCTTAGCGGCACTTCTACCACCTCGTAACTGCAACACTCTAATCACAAGGCCTTCACAATACACCACACACACACACACACACACACACACAATATATTTAGCGTTAAGTTAGACGGTGACAAGGGTAAATTCTGTAAATATAAGCTGAAGCTTTTAAGCGTTCACCGTATATTGGCTATTGAAAATAATCTAATATTGGGACACGTACTATACCCAGATTTTCGGCACAGGTTTATATGCCCCAATATTAGACCATTTTCTTTAGTCAATACACGTTGATCGCTTATAAGCTTAAGCTTATGATTATATTTACATAATGTATTTAATATCTGTATCATATATATGTACACATACATACGCGCAAACGTACACACACTCTGTCCTGTTGTAATTTCGGACGAAATTTTCTCTAATTCCAGCCATTCATCATACAGATCTGAACCTTATTCAAGGAGGTCATCTCACCTACTTCCTTCACCTCATCTATCAACCTTATATTTGATCTTCCTTTTCCTTCTTAATACTCTATTCCATACCATCTGTTCACATAACTGTTACGAATTTTTTTGGCACAAAGCCAGTAATTTCAGTGGGGAGGGTCCTAGTTGATTTCATCGACTCCGGTAATTGACTGGTACTTTATTTTCTCAACTCTGGAAAGATGAATGGTAAGGTTGACCTCTGCGAGATTTGAACTCAGAACGTATGGAGCCGGGAGAAATCCCTCTAAGTATTATGTCCGAGCGATCCTACCAGTTTACCCGTTCTCATAATGTTGCTTACAATGCTTCAACCCTGATACCGAATGCTTCTCGAAGACCCTAAAGTTTCATATGTTTCAGTAATGAGCTATTTGTTCTTTTCTTCCATGATATCGTCAACAATCTCCAAAAGCACATTCCAAATGCACATTAACTTTCCTTCGAACTTGTTTGTTAATTTCTCACCTTTAATTGGTATATTCTTAGTGAATATATCAGTCTTTCATAGGCAAATCCAATAAAGATATACCAATAATTTTGACAATTTTCCCTTTACTCTTTGCCTTCACACATTTATCTTTCTTTATTTTCTGTAGTCTCCACCCCAAAGGCGGAGGGCTGGCATAATCGTTAGCTAGCCGGACACAATGCTTAGCGGCATTTCGCTCAGCTTTATTTTCCCTCCCCCAAAATTTTATGCCTTGTTCTTATAGTACAAAGTATTATTTTCTATGGTCCCGAAGGCAGCGGAGAGCCAGAATCATTAGCGTGTCTGACAGAATCCTTTGGAGAGATTTTTTTCCGGCTATTTACGTTTCTGGCTCAAATTCTGCCGAGATAGTCATTGCCTTTCATCCTATCGGTGTCGATAGAATAAATATCAGTTGAACACTGGGCTCGATGTAATCGACCTACTGTCTACCTTAAAATTGCTGTCCTTGTACAAACATCTTAAGCCATTGTTTTCTGTAGTCCCATCATAGCAACACTTTAAAGAACTATTTTTCTTTAATTTCATTTGAGCACCTCTCACTTCTAATCTTGGATGTAACAAAGATAAACTCAATTACTACCTCCACCTACTGATCTTAAATCTTAAATATGTTTACAGTTAAGGGTAACATGATTTTTGTTTAACGTTAAGTTTCAATCAGGCGTTTACGCTTCCTGTTTTTACCTTTTGCAGTATTTCTCTCAGAACCTCTCGAGTTTCCTCCAATGAAGTTATCTCACGTACACATCTCTATCCTGCTATTCTGACTTCCATCTCACCTATTCTCGCTTCCATCGTGATATTTTCATTTAACATGAAGAAAATTTTCTAACCTTTCTTGCCTGTAAAGCAATCTGTGGTAAGTAGCTTGCTTACCAACCACATGGTTCCGGATTCAGTCTCCTTGGGTAAGCGTCTTCTGCTATAGCCTCGGGCCGACCAAAGCCTTGTGAGTGGATTTGTTGACGGAAACTGAAAGAAACCCGTCGTATATATA
>NC_068988.1:43663403-43669621 GCF_001194135.2 Octopus bimaculoides | reverse complement strand
ACTGAAGCAAAGTTTTCATATAAGTGAGCATGTGTGTGTATGTGTGTGCGTAATTATATAGAAGAAAAAAGAGACAGTATAAAAAGTAAAGGAGAGAGAAACAGCAGAGAAACAGATATGGAAATCGAGACTTTGGAGAAAAAGGAGAGGTTGTGCGTGGGTGAGCGATGTAAACGGGGGTGGTGCATGTGTGTGTGTGTGTGTGTGTGTGTGTGTGTGTGTGTGTGTGTGTCCGTGGTGGGAGCGTTTCTGTATGTGTTTGTAAATGCTGAATCCGTCAAAGCAGAAAATAGAAATGGAAAGAAAGACTGAATGAGTGAATGAATGAATGAATGAATGAGAGAAAAGGAAAGATAGAAGGAAAGAAAGAAAGGAAAGAGGGGAGAAAGAGGAGTAAAAAGAAAAAAGAAAAGCAAGGAAAGAAGGCAAGGAAGAGGAAAGCAAACGAGAGAGTGGTAACCTGTGTATTATGAGAGAATAAAACAATGAAGAGTTGTTTATCTCACGCCTCATTAAGAACAGGAGGACAACTTTATGACCAAACACGTGTGTGGAAATGTTAAAGCTGTCACACAAGTTTCTCCCTCCCACCTTTCAACAGAAAGTCGGTCTATTCCAAAATTACAGCAACTCCTCCTCAATCCTGACAGAAGTGAACTCTTCTGATTGACAGCTTTACCAGCTGCATCACGTTTTCACTTCAGTTTTTCTATACTCTTAGACGATTTTAGTTGTCATTTAATATTGGTTCAAATTTTGGTACAAGCCCAGCAAGTTCGGGTAAGGGTGTAAGTCAATTATATTGGTCCAATGTTCAGCTGGTACTTATTTTATCGACCCCGAAAAGATGAAAGGCAAAGTCAACTTCGGCGGAATTTGAACTTAGAACGTAAAAATGAACGATATGCTGCTAAGCATTTTGGCCGACACGGTAACTATTTTGTCAGTTCACCTCCTTATCATCAATCAATTATTAGAAGTGTTGTCAAGCGGCGAGTTGGCAGACTCGCTAGCACGCCGGGTCAAATGCTTAGCGGTATTTCGGTTCCAGTTCAAATGTCACCGAGGTCGACATTGTCTTTCATTTTTTTTTTTTTTGGAATCGATAAAATAAATACCATTTGAGCACTGTTGTCGATGCAATCGACTATCCACCCACCCCCAACCCCAATCCGAAAATTTCGGGTGTTGTACCTATTAGAAGCGCTATTGTTTTCTTAACAGTAAAATTGGTTTGGTAGATTCAGTAGGATTTGCACACTGAATTCAAATACCACCTAGGCCAACTCTATCTTTCAACCTTTCATGGTCGATAAATGAAGTACTTTTCTTGTGTACACCAGGATCAATTCTTCACTGTTTCTGTTTCTCATTCATTCTTTCTTTTCGTTTGTCTGTCTCTGTGTCTCTGTGTGTGTCTCTCTGGAAGAAATCTGCCGTGACCAGACCTGGAGCAGGATGGTGTAAGGTATCGTGTTACTAATCTTTAATTGAAATATTTGTTAATTACTCTTTTATTTAAACAATCATATTTTAATGAAATGATCAGTGCGACTCACTATTCCACTAGAGGATACCTGATTAATTAACTACACATAAAGTTACTTCGTATTTATCTCGTTATCTATGTTGTTACAACACGATATAACATAAGATATCACCAGGTCTAAAAAAGATGCCTGAGACACACCATTTGTTACGACAGCGTCCGAACGATTCCATCAGGAGTTGGAAGCCCAAAGTAAGATAAACATCTTTTCACGTCTATGTTGCGTTATGAGTTTAATTAACGCTGAGGGGGACTTCACTGATTATCTTTCTAGAGTCGATAAATTAATGCGCGAATCAAATAGTGGGGTTCGGTTTTATCAATTACACCCTCTCCTTCCGGTATTTGTGGTCTCGTGCTAGTTTTCGAAATCGTCATTATAATTGCTGTTATAAAAGTAACCGAATAGAGGAATGTTCATTACCAGAATCATAACATATTTAATTACGGTCCTTTTAATCTCTGAGTTCAAATCCCACCGAAGTTAATTTTTGCCTTTCATTTCCTCAAGGTCAATAAAATAAGTTTCAATCAATAATGAACCAGTCAATAATGAGTCTCGTGTAATCAACTACTTCATCCCCATAAAATTCTTAGCCTTGTACCAGTATAAGAAATCATAATTAACGAGATGGTCGAATCAGTAGATCGCCAACAAAATACCTTGTAGTATCGTAGGATCAAGAAAAGGCAGTACAAGTCATGTATTGGGGAGAGAGCACTAAAATTCCCTAAGCTCACGGTCAAATTTGAGGCCTTGTGTTTTGTTAGGAACAAATATTTACACTGAAATATCTATAGTTTATTTTTTTTATATATATATCACGCATCATCCAGTCAGACTGTCTGCCCGGGCCAGCCTGACTACCTCTCTCCATCCCTCCCGATCTTCCATTAGTGTTTTTAGGTCTTCAACTTGGTATCCAACATCTTCTGCAAGCTGTTTTATATACATCTTCCCTGGTTTTTCAGCCGCTATGGTACCATGATTTAGTGTCCACAGTAACACATTACTCACAATTTCTTCTTTACTTCTCCAGCAGTGGCCAGCAAACTTCAATCTCTGCTCTTGTAACATGACATATAAACTGTTATACACTCAGGGATGCAACAAATAGTGATTTCAAGTTTTGGTACAAGGCCAGAAATGTCGGGGAAGAGGTAAGTCGATTACCTCGACTCTAGCACTCAACTGGTACTTATTTTATCAACTCCCAAAAGGATGAAAGGCAAAGTCGACCTTTGTGGAATTTGAACTCAGAGCACAAAGACAGACGAAGTGTTGCAAAGCATTTTGCCCGGCATACTAACGAACCGGCTCACCACCTTGATGCATCACCGTCTTGGATGCAACAAATATTGGTTTCATGGAGGGTGGGATTGGTTAAGCCGATTACATCAACTCCAGTGATCAACTGGTACTTATTTTAACGACCCCAAAAGGAAGAAAGGCAAAGTCGACCGGCGGAATTTGAACTCAGAACGCAGTGGCAGACGATATGCCGCTAAGCATTTTGCCTGGCGTACTAACGATTCTGTCAGCTCGCCACCTTGGATGCATCAAATATTAGTAAATTGGTATTTAGAAAGGTGGTGTGGAGATGTTGAGATAGCCATGCCCTTCTCAAGAGCGAGATAATAGATGTTCAAGGTTACTGTATTATATGTTAAAAGTGTTAAGGTGAAATGGTAAAAATGATGAAATTCGCCATCGCTTTGAGACGCTGCATATTGCAAACATCATTGTCATGTTGACCTTTCCTAAGGCGTAGCTCTTCGAATTAGATTGCTGAGAAGCAGGCTTGGAGCTAAAAGATAAATGCACATTAAAGAGAACCTGACAGAAACTGTGAGAGAAATGGGGAAAATGATAAAATATATAGACGTAGCTTGATAGGAGATAAAACGAATTACATGAGCGGGTGAGAATGTTAGCTAGCGTAATGTTGCTGCTTGAGTTTATATTATTAGTAGCTTCGTAGGCTCCGTATCATGTTTAAACACGAATATGACGTTAAAAGGCCCATGGATTTACTACTCTCCCATCCCCACTACCGCAACCAGCCTTCAGCCAACGGGTTGTGCATGGGTTTGATTGACGCCTTCCTTAACTCTGTTGATAGCTTTTATACACAATGTCTCTCTTACTCTCACTTTTTGAATTGAGTATGTATTGTGCATGTATATGCGGGTATGCGAATATAAATAGATTTGCATGCGCAACTGTATGTATCATATATATGTATATGTGTGTCTGTGTCTGTGTACACACACACACACACACACACACACATTTATATATATATTACTGAGAGAGAGAAGAGAGGTGGAGAGGAAGCGAGAGATTTATTGGGTATATGATAACAGTCCAAGCAGAAAGATAAAGCGTTTATTGTATTCATGTATTAGAAGACAAATATTTGTATTGCGATACCGTATAGAGTAAAACAAAAATAGCGCCAGTGGTTAAAAGTAAGATATATGCGAATATTAACATTTCGGACTAACTGGACATTAACTTTTATCCCATCTGGTGCCGTTCGTTTAAGTACTCATTCTATGCTAGCGCCGACTAAAATCACCTTTAATCAGCGCGTAGAATGTAGAAACGGTAAATAAATGAATGCTTAAATAAATAAACAATATTAATGATTTCAAATTTTGGCACAAGACCAGTAGTTTTAGTGGTTGTGGGTTAGTCGATTGTATCGACCTCAGTGCTCAACTAGCTCTTGTTTTACTGATCTTGAAAAGATAAGAGGCAAGGTCGACCTTGGCGGCAATTTGAACACAGAGCGTAACGAGCCGGAAGAAACGACGCTAAGCGTTTTTCACTCGGCACGCTAACTATTGCGTCATCTCGTTGCCTCACTACTACTACTACTACTACTACTACTACTACTGATGATGATGATGACGATGATGATGATGATTTCTTTATTAATGACTAAGGATTTACAAACAGAACGAAGACAGTGCAAGACGACAGAATGAATACAATATGATATTGGAGTCACATAAAGGCATGTAAACAGGGGGGAGGGGGGAATGTTCAAACTAGGAGAATTTCTCAAAAGGGAGGAGACTGCTCGTGGAAACGCCACAAAACCACGGTCACCCATCTGCCTCAATCTACATGTGCGTGCTCAGAAGAGGTCCGTCTGTTTGGACTATTCTTACCACTATCATTCACCTTTCAACAAATTTGCTGGAAAGCAGCACATCCCTCTCCAGCCTCACTTTTTTTCAAATAAAAGTTTAAAATGCACAACAAAAACGATGAGGTCTTGGTCACTGCACAACCTCTTTTGCTAAGACCACAAGACAGGTAAAGGTTGCCTGTTCTTTCCGTCCGTGGGAAGATGGCAGAACGAACTTCACAAGAGACTCAGCTAGTAGCTGGATTCGTCCTACGCGCGAGAGCAGGTATAACTCCACAAGTCAGCAATGTTTAAGCATTGTTCTAGTGCGTGCAGAACAGTTTCGTCGATCTCTGCGCATTTCGGGAAGACCCGACTGATTGAATTTCAATACCGGCAAAGTTTATCTCAAACTTGTAATACTCTTTGGTAGCACCGAGAGGCTCGAGATTTCTGGAAATGATATGCATGGGCCTCAACCTGAAAGTTTTCCAGAAAAGACTAACCTCTTTGATGATTCTCGTCGACGCCCAAAGTCATTCCGAAAGCGTCGCTGTTCTTTCCTGGAACCTACTGTGACGGTACAGTAGGTTCCAGGTAACCCTGCTTCGGTCTACGCTTGATTCTGGACTGCCTTTCTGTACAAAAAGACAAGCTGTGGAAAAGCGAATCTGACAAACGGCGACGACACCAAGCTCACTGTCTACGAAACATTGGAGAAGTCGCAGCTTCAGCGTATCCTTGAGCATCTTCAACCACGGCACACCTAGTCCTCCACTCAAAGTGGTGACAACAAATGGTACGCCTGACTACTGGAACGCGTCCCTTGCACAAAAAGCGGAAGAGCAGCCGCTCGTGTCAACATATACGACGGACTTCCAAACAGTTCCCGTCTACCAAATTCATTCACAAGTCATTAGTCAACCCAGGGATATAGGAGAACACACTTACACAAGGCACCGCTTAGTGGGACTGAACCCAAAACTCCGTGGTTGCACATCGAGCTCTTTAACCACACAGCCATGCCTGCACCAAAGACAATAGATATGCGAGTCTCTCCTAGCTGTTCGGGCAGTTACCTACCTGTTACTCATTGGTCTGTTCGATCAGAGCTGAGCTGAGGCTACGTCAACAAAAGCATGCATGAATACACCTGCACAACAATAAGTTTTTATTGCGTATTGGCTGTTGTTTTCTTCAATACAAATATGGTAGACCATTGCAACTGGTATTATTGTTCCTCTATGAAACGACAGGATTTGAAAATAGACAGAAAATAGAATATACGCAGTTTTATAGCAATGTGGGAAACACTGCTATATGCATTAACCCTATAAAGTGTATTGTTAATAAAGCTCTACATTGTAAATACGAGGCACTTATGGAGAGGAATGAAAATAAAAACGCAGAAAATTGATAAGTTTGGACGAGCTCTGAGGATTCAATATGTTTCAGTAATATTATTGCATGCAAACTATTATATTCGGCGGTTGCTGCAGAAATATTGACATATGAATTATATATATATA
>NC_068988.1:43661962-43663271 GCF_001194135.2 Octopus bimaculoides | reverse complement strand
TATCTTATATACGTATATATGTATTCATATACATGTATACCTTGAAGGATTATTCCTGTTCCAACAACATTATTGTATGCAAACAATTGTAATATTTGGTGGTTGCAGTAAAATTATTGTCATTTGAACTGTGTATGTGTGAATGTGTGCCTTTGTTATAGCAAATGTTGACTGCTGACTCAGAGTTCGCTCCGGGCTGGGCTGTTCACGACTGTTACACAACAAGCATTCATATCAACTCTACTCAGCGTATTAAGTTCTTTATTAGCTAACGTTTGAACGACGTAAAATATATTAGAAGTATATTTTACAGGTCTTGCATTACGATATATGCATGCGTGTGTTCTTTTATTCTCTTGCTTTTTCGTTTAGTAAGTGGATTACAGCTATACCGGTGTAATGATTTCAAGTTACTCTCAACCCAACCTCATTTCAAGTTACCTCACGGTAATTTGAAGTCGATTTCAAATTACCCTCGTGGGTATCCTTAACTTGATTTCACATTACCCCTGCATTACCCACATAATTCCCTGTCTGATTTGGCTGAAATAAAACATTTTAACGGTTACAACTCCATGATACGTTTTGTGCATAAAATACGTGTAACATTCAAGATTGAAAGCTGATCATAAAATGTGAAAACAAAATAAAAATTGGACTGTTAAACATCCCTAACATTTTCATGTTGCCTTTAAAAAACACTTTGAACATTACGGATTCAGAATCTGTAACTATTTTAACATAAAACTCTGGTATTTTCTTTTTATTATAAGAAACTAATTGAAATTAAAGTATTTACAACCGCAGAACATTTTTTTTCTTTTGCCATAAAATTTTTCGTTTATATTTGAAGCGTGTAAGTTTATACTTTCCGTTGCATTTGGAAGCATTAGTTTATTTTACTTTCTGACAATTTAAAACTGTTATTTCAGTACGAATTTCTTAACGATAAAATCTAATTTCAAATATATTTATACATTGCCAATATGATCGAGATATTTATTATATAAAACAAAATACGCTTTAAATGCAAACGAAATATATTTATATACAAAGCAAAGTGTACCATTTGCCAATAGGGCAACGAATATTTGCACAAGGATAATTCCGCCAATCCAATTTTTTTGTTTTTACTTCGTTCGTCCACCAGGAAAGGGTAAAAGCAAAGTTCTCCGTCAGATTTGAATTCAGAGCACAAAAAATTGCGATGAATATTACAAACAATTCTATCACATGGTTTAATGACTCTGCAAATTAACCCTCTCTCTCTCTCTCTCTCTCTCTCTCTCTCTCTCTCTCTCTCTCTCTC
>NC_068988.1:43659315-43661387 GCF_001194135.2 Octopus bimaculoides | reverse complement strand
AGTCTAAAGCAGGGTATGCACCTGTGCAATTGTGCCCCGTTCTGTGCCTAAACCCTTGTATTGTGTATGTTTTTTCTTCAAGGTTTTCCATGAGAAAAAACTTTTCTTGTTTTTTATTCTATTTTCTCTCCTGAGATAAAATAGGTTTTCTGCTTATTAAATATTAATATAATTCAATATTTCTTTGCCATCTAATGAATATTTAACAGGTTATTCCTTTTCTTCTTTGATTCGCATTTTTTTTTGTTCGTACCCAGAAACTCAACCGATATAATAATAAGTAGCACTCCGTCAGTTACGACGACGAGGGTTCCAGATGATCCGATCAACGGAACAGCCTGCTCGTGATATTAACGTGAAAGCGGTTGAGCACTCCACAGACACGCGTAGCTTAACTTAGTTCTCGGGGAGATTCAGCGTAACTCAAAATGTGACAAAACTGGTTCTTTGAAATACAGATCGTACTCATGTTTTCTAACTGAGTGTCCTGAGCAACGAGAAGTAAAGTGTTTTGCTCAAAGTACACCGCTGAAATTCGAAATCACGACCTTGTGATCGTGAGCCAAATACTTTAACTACTAAGCCACGCGCCTTCACAATTTTTATTATTATTATTATTGAAAGAAAGATAATAGATAATCTTTTCTACTCTAGGCACAAAGCCCAAAATTTGGGGGAGAGGGGGCCAGTCGATTAGATCGACCCCAGTATGCAAATGGTACTTAATTTATCGACCCCGAAAGGATGAAAGGCAAAGTCGACCTCAGCGGAATTTGAACTCAGAACTTAAAGAAAGACGAAATACCATTAAGTAGCACATCGGGCGAAATACTTAGCGGTATTTCGTCTGTCTTCGTTCTCAGTTCAAATTCTGCCGAGCTCGACTTTGCCTTTCATCCTTTCGGGGTCGATAAATTAAGTACCAGTTGCGTACTGAGGTCGATCTAATCGACTGGCATCCTACCAAAAAATTTCGAGATTTGTACCTAGAGTAGAAAAGAATATTTATTATTACTAAAAAATAGCGGTGCCCCAGCATGGCCACAGCTCATGAGCTGAAACTAGATAAAATGAAAATGAAATGAAAATGACAACAGTTTCGAATTTGTATCCATCATATATGACAGGGAAGTTTTTTGCAGGCTAGATCGGTAGGTTTATTGATTGAAGGAACACGGTGGTTACAACACCACTGACATTGATTGCGGTGTGCTTATTACCAGGAAGCTTAAATAGCGCTGTCTGAAGTCAGAACTCTTAATACTGTCTCAGCTAACACGACCGATATTACTTTCCACAAGCTAGTGAGGGGGCCTTTTCATGGTCAACTGATCCCTTAAATATCTGAATTTAAAAAAACAAACAGAAAGACGGTTACTGCAGAAACACCTGTATGTGTAGAGTGTTAGGTGTAATGTACAGAATTGAATATTGAAAAAAAGTCGTCAGAATTTTGGAAAAACCGCTTTTTTGTTCTATTATATCTTCATTTAATATGAAGTCAACCTCGGCGCAATTTGAACTCAGAACCTAAAGACAGACGAGATGCGCTCAGCATTTCGCCCGGCCTGCTAACGTTTCTGTCAGCTCGCCGCCTTAATGGTCACTAATATGCAAATGAAGATAGAATACAAAAAGTTTTTTCCAAAATTCTGACGACTTTTTTCAATACACACACACACACACACACACACACACACACTCAAATATATATATATGTGTGTGTGTGTGTGTGTGTGTGTGTATGTGTACATATATATACATATATATATATATATATTTATATAGATATATAGGGCAGGGAATTGCCAATTAGTTAATAAAATTAATAATTAGCAATTTTGCCAAGTAGTTCAGCATGCAAAAAAACCTTTATCGGTAAAACATTTATAATTATAAGCATATAGGGATCAGCATGAGTTGCTTCACCAACATACTGCTATTTCTAAATTTTCAGTATGTTGGCGAAGCAACTCATGCTGATCCCTATATGTTCGCTCTTGTTTTCACTTGCGTTCTTAAGATTGCGATTTTATTCTTTTCCTTTAATTTTTTTTTTATATTTTGTCCTG
>NC_068988.1:43657946-43659176 GCF_001194135.2 Octopus bimaculoides | reverse complement strand
TATATATATATATATATATATATATATATATATATCTTTTGTTTCACGAGAAGCGATAAATTACAGGATCCTAAGTGGCAGTCTCACTAAGTATTCTCCCAAAATAGTTTCTTTTTATCTTTTATGTTTTTATTTTTTACTTGTATAAGTCAGTTAACTGTAACCATACTGAAGGTACTATCTTGAAGGGTTTTTAGCTGAACGAATTGACCTCGGTTCTTATTTTCAAGCCTGGTACTTATATTAATATCACTAGGTGACGGGGACTAATCAAAGCAACACCAGTCTTCATGCGGTGGTGGGTGGCAAACACACACACACACACACACATACATATACAATAGGCTTCTTTTAGTTTCCATCTACCAAAATCCACTAACAAGGCTTTGGTCATTTGCCGTAGTTTCCATGCAATGGAAACCGAACTCGAAACTATGTGATTAGGAAGCAAACTTCTTACCACACATCCACGCCGGTATATTCGTCTTGTGGCCAATTTAAGACACTATCTATTATATAACTGTCAACGAGCGTCACACAGGAGATTTATCTCCCTTAAACGTAACTCTAGCCGCAGTACAATTCAGTGCCTGCTTAAATGGTCGCTATTAATATCCTTTCTACTATAGGCACAAGGACTTACATTTTGAGGGCTGGGGCCAGTCGATTTGATCGACCCCAGTACGCAACTGATACTTACTTTATCGACCGCGAAAGGATGAAAAGCAAGGTCAGCCTCGGCGGAATTTGAACACAAAACGCAAAGACAGACGAAATACCGCTAAGCATTTCGTCTGGCGTGCTAACGTTTCCGTCAGCTTGCCGCCTTAATGGTCGCTATTGATACCAGTAAAGGCTTAATGACTCCCTTTTCCAATAATCTTTTCCAACCAATCATCATCATTTTCACAACCATCATAACTATTAACACCACCATCATCACGATCAGCACGATCATCATGATCATGATTATCATCATCAGCACCTCAGCTACCGCCGCTACCTCAGCTGACGTCGCAACCGCTGCGTCGCCGCCATTACATCCACCACCACCACCAACAGCAACAACAACAACACTACTACCACCTTCTAATATGATCCTCGTGGTTTCTCTTTCTACACTCTTCTCTCTCTCTATTTCGGAAGAAGAGCAAGGGTACAAAATGTTACATTTTCTTTCTGCATAGTAAATCAAAATCAGTCTCATTGAACTCTACTACCACCCTACAT
>NC_068988.1:43651617-43657127 GCF_001194135.2 Octopus bimaculoides | reverse complement strand
AGAGGGAAAGAGAGACAGAGTGTGGAGAGAGCGAAAAAACAAAGACACGATATGGTGAAAGTGAAATTTTTTCCATTTCTTTGAAATTGAAGAGTTAAATAATATTTAATAAGGAAAAGGCGATAGATAGATAGATAGATAGATAGATAGATAGATAGATAGATAGATAGATAGATAGATAGATAGATAAAAAAAATAATAGATAGATAGATAGATAGATAGATAGATAGATAGATGGTGAATGAGAGAGGGAGAGAGAGAGGGGGAAAGAGAATGTGTAAATGCTTGCATTCTTTGTAAATTGACAAAAATACGTAAAACAGCATTTGATGGACAGTGCATGTGTATATTTGTGTATTTGTGTATTTGCGTGTGTATGTAAAAGAGGGGAGAGTCAAAACAAGAATATCAGAAACGAAAGTAAGAATTTTATATATATCATCCAACCATAGAACGCAGGATGAACGTAGAAGTGGACAGACGCTGTGCAACAAGACCCGAGTAATTGAAGCACTATAGAGCAAGTCATATTGCTAACGCAACCGCAGGATAATGCGTTTAATATGTTAAGATCATTGACTCAGGTGATCTAAAGAGACACTTTAGGAACCTCAAATGAGAAGACACCAAAACAGAGAGAATGAAAGAGAAAAAGAGGAGAGAGACGGGAGAAGATTAGTGACAGCTGTTGAGGAAGAAAGAGACATAGAGCAGCAAATAGGGGGTAAAATGTTATTGATGAACTAAAAGAAAGAAGGATAGAAGAAATTAGACAAGGAATAGCAGTAAAATGTCTTAATGAGACTCAAGAGCAAATGAATCAAGGAATTGGAAATCCAAGACAAAAGCTGCTATAAGATTAGAAAGTGAAATTAACGAACCAAAAGATGCACGGCGAGTAAATGAATTAATGAGAGCCATTGCGGGAATATAAAGTGAAACCAGGGGTGAGACAAATATCATGAAATATAGTAAGGCTGAGAGCATGATTATTAAGTCCTCACTTTAGCTTCACGTTGCGAGCCAGGTAGATATCATTGATACTCAATGGATACAAAGCGGGTATCAGAAATAAAATATCTGAATGTCTGAGATAAGTTATGGTCAAAACTAATACGTTTTGTGACGCTTTTATTTCATCTGAAAGATATTAATATAAACATTAATTTGATATATAAATATTAAATACGCTGTTTTATTTTCTACTATATCCAGCATTATTCAAGCCGCTAGAATATAATTTGGAAGTTCATTCTAGAAGGGTATTTTTGCAAAGAGTTCTCTATATTATTGAATCGCCGCCAACATACCCATCATGCTCTACTCTCTCTATCAATTCCCCTTCTTTAAATGCGTCTCCCCCTTTCTCTCTCTCTGTCTTTCTCTCTCTCTTTCTCTCTCTCTGTCTTTCTCTCTCTCTTTCTCTCTCTCTGTCTTTCTCTCTCTCTTTCTCTCTCTCTGTCTTTCTCTCTCTCTTTCTCTCTCTTCTATTGTCTGAGAGAGAGAGAGAGAGAGAGAGATTAAAGAAAAACTGAAAGAGGAAGAAAAACTGAAAGAGGAAGAAAAACAGAACTTAACGTTATACCAAAGTATTTTAGAATCATTCTTGTACTGACACAACTCTTTTCTAACTTTCTATGCTTGCTACTTCTACATTTCAACTTCTTTACAACCAGCAAGATATGATTTAACTTCTATTTGACTACTATTTCTCAAAATATATATTATTCAAATTTTCCTCATGAATTAGCGAAAATGTGGTTTTATGGGTGTTCGCTTTGTAGTCTCGTATTCAGAGGTTGTCAGAGATAGAATGTATTTCATAATGATTTTGCTTGATTAGAATTAAATTAACTGTAAACGATAAGAACAACACATAAAACGCGTGCAATAATTATGTACTGGAACTGTTTGAATTCCTTATAGCCCTCCCTTACAAATTCTTGTTGTTGAAGCCGATGTACGGCACTATATGTTATGTTTCAACGAGCGTCACGCAGGAGATTTATCTCCCTTAAATGTAACTCTAGCCGTAGTACAATTCAGTGCCTGCTTAAATGGTCGCTATTAATATTCACAAAGGCTGTCCTTCCAATAACTCTTCTAACCAATCATCATCATCTTCACAACCATCACCAGCACTATTAGCATAATCGTCAACATCATCATTGTCATCATAACCACTATTAGCATCATCATCAACATTATTATCATCTGAATCACCACCATCACCACCGCCGCCGCCGCCGCCATCATCATCAACATCATCATCATCATCATCATCATCAACACCACGGCAGTCACCGCGGCTACCATCACCACCACCAACAACAACAACAACGTCCCCACCACCACTACCATCTGTTTCAGCAGTAGCACTACCATCACTACCACCTCACCCCCCCCCCCCCTGGGGGACAAAATGATCGACCAGTCAACAAAAGCAGTCAAATCCCTTTCGTCTTATACCTTGCCATCTTAAAAAAACAAACAGATGAAATCTTTGAATTATGTAGTCCAAGATGCACTATACCCGCAAAAACATTGGGGGGGGGGGACGGATAATCACAACAACCTTAAGACTTATGGCTATAAGTCAACTCGATCAGGAATCGTTTGAGACACAACATCAAGAGCAACAACAGCAACAATTTACTGTATAAGTTGAGTATTTTAAACATTAGCTTATGTGTTGTTGTTCATCCCCAGATTAGCTCTGATATAGCGGGCATGTGACCAAAAGCACTCTAACTGTGGTCAAACAGTTTTTTTTCTCTCCATTCGAATTTCATATAACTTTTCCTCTTCTTCCTCCTATTCCTTCACATTATTATCATCATCATCATCATTTCATCGAGGATGTCTAATACGATCGAAACATGTCCACAGTTGTCTCTGTACTTACCAAAGATTAGATCAGTTCGCTACGCACCGCTCACTTACACTTTATTTGTTACTGGTTTATCTCCCTTACCTTTCTTCACCAGAAGTAACCATTAAGAAAAATTGTTTTTCCTCAATAGGGTTGTAATTTTAATTAATTAAAATCATATTTGACTCACTAATTTCGTGTATGTTAGTTCCCAATTAACTTTCTTCACATAATTTATCCAGTTTGTCCTTCCCTGTTTACAAGACGGGAGAGCGGGATTTGACAGAGATTTAGTTACTGTTAAGAACCTAGTATTCAAGCTGCAGAGTTTGTAAACCAGCGAAGACAGACGCGTTGCTTTTTCTTCTTCGCCAACGTGAACTACTACACGTTTAAGATGGCTGAACTAGTACATGTGCAATTAATGAACAGATATCTGAAGATTTATTAAACTGAACGTATAAAATGACTTTTTTCCTTTTCCTCGCTTTGTGTCCTTGAGCAAGGCGCTTTATTTCACATTGCTCCGGTCAACTCAGCTCGCAAAAATGAGTTGTACCTGTAATTCAAAGGGCAAGCTTTGTCACATCCTGTGTCACGCTGAATCTCTCTGAGAACTACGTTAAGGGTATGCGTGCTTGTTGAGTGCTCAGCCATTTACACGGTAATTTCACGAGCAGGCTGTTCCATCGATCGGATCAACTGAAGCACTCGTCGTCGTTGTAACAGACTTTGAACCAGGCAGGGGAGGTCTAGTTCTTACCTACTCTCATCGTTGTGTATATATTTTACAGTACAAGTGTTTTTTTTTTTCCAGTGACCGAGTCTTGTTCTTATAACTGTCTAATGCAGTGTTTCTCAACTGGGGTCCATATAGCCCCTGAGGGTCGATATAAGGTTTTGGGAGGTCCACACAACAAAACAGTAAATTGAGGATCCACAATAGAATTTTAAGGGACCCTGAAAATATTTTACTTTAGATTTATGTATTGGTATGTATTGTAAGAAACAGTTAGGTTTCTTTCTCTAACATTTTACATAGATCAACCTACGCCAGTTAATGTGAAAAACAAAATAGGTATTTTGAAAGAAGTTTCTATAAAATGTGCTTGTAAACATCGAATGGCTATGAGAGTTTTCCTGAATAAAATAGTAATCAATGGGGTCCATAGATAAAAAATGGTTGAGAATACCTGGTTGAATGGAACTATTCTCCTAGTACCAACTACAAACGGCGCATGACATAGTGGTTAGAGTGTCGGGCTCTAATCATGAGGTAGTGCGTTCGATTCTCGGACCGGGATGTGTGTTGTGTTCTTGAGTTCACTCAGCTGCAGAAATGAGTTGTGACGTCACTGGTACCAAGCTGAATCAGTGTTTGGCTTTCCTTTGGATAACCTCAGTGGCGTGGAGAGGGGAGGCTAGTATGCATGGGTGATTGCTGGTCTTCCATAAACAAGCATGTCCGGACTTATGCCTCGGAGGGCAACGCTCTTGGTCCAACCCCATGGTCATTCATGACCGAAAGAGGGTCTTTACTATTTTACCAACTACAGCCAAGATATCGAGCAGAATTGTTTCTTTCTATTCGAATCTATCTATCTAATATTTGCAAAGTTACAAAAGCTACCATTTCTAGTAAATCTGGAGACTACGCAGTGGTCCCACGGGATCCTGCGTTTTATTGCTTTCTTTTTTTCTTTTTCGTTTCTTTTTTTGTCTTTTTGTGGTTATATCATGTGATAAATAAAGAACCTACTAAAAAGAAGGATGTGTCATCGCAATTACGCTTCATCTCTACCCACAAACTGCGTCAGTTATTAAATACCCTCACAATATACCCTGCACTCATCCGGATATTTTTAACCAAAGCTCCTTCCTTTGCCCAACAGATCGAATTAGTTAATTGTTTCATAAATTCGGATCAATTTTCTTTTTACTGCTTTGATTCATGATTCAGGCTTCTATCGAAGGAATTGATTGGTTGTTGTTGCTGTTGTTGTTGTTGTTCATGGCTATGGTAGAGACGGTGGTGGTAGTGATGATGATGAGGAGGATGATGATGATGAGGGGGAGGAAGACAATGATGATGATAAGGATGGTGAAGATGCTGATGCTGATGACGATGATGATGATAATAATGATGATGATGATGATGATAATGATGATGATGATGATAAGGATGATGATGATGATGATAAGGATGATGATGATGATAATGATGATGATGATGATGATGATGATAAGGATGAGGATGATGATGATGATGGTGATGATGCCGATGACGAAGTTGATTGTTGTGATCTGCTCATGATTGTGGTGGCAGTGGTAGTAACAACGATGACGACGGCGACGATAAAGGTTCTTGTTGCGACCGGAAGTTGTATAAATAATATAAGAATATTTTGTGGGTGAATCTGCTTTTCTGTTCGAAACCGTGTGTATGCGTGCGTATCTTTGTATTTGAATGTGTAAATGTGTGTATGCATGTGTGTGTATGTGTGTATGTGTGTGTGTGTGTGTGTGTGTGTGTTTGTGTGTTTGTGTGTGTGTGTGTGCTAAGGCGAGAGACAAGGAGGTAAAGCTATTCATCACTTATTGAGGTAGAAGAATTTCTACCTGGAATTGTTGGCTCTTA
>NC_068988.1:43650324-43650989 GCF_001194135.2 Octopus bimaculoides | reverse complement strand
TATATATATATATATATATATATATATATAGATGATAGATTGATAGATAGATAGATAGATAGATAGATAGATATGTTTATGTATATACGCAATTGTTTCCATGAGTATATGTATGTATGTATGTATGTATTACGTATGCATGCATGCAGATATGTATGTGCGTAAGCATGTATAAATGTATGTATGTTTATGTGTATATTTGTATGTGTGGAAAGTAGAGGGAGAGAAAGAGGTTATGTGAAAAGTGACTGTATGTATATGCACGTGATTGCATGTGAAAGAGAGGAGGTGGTGATGGGAGCAAAATACGGAGGTTGAATGTGAGGATTTGAAGCATTGTATGAGAATTTTGTATGCTTGCATGTATGTGTATGTGTGTAAGATAAAGCGTGTGAGACGAGAGCAGAATGAGAAAATGGGAGTGGCATGGGAAAGGTGTCGAAACGCAGAGGATGTATATCAGTATTTGTATTTGTATATGAGTGTATGTGTGTATACATACATACATACATACTTACATATGTGTGTGTGCATATATATATGCATATATATACATATATGCATACATACATATGTGTGTGTGCATATATATATATATATATATACATATACATGCATTTATATATATACATATATATATATATATATATATATATATATATATA
>NC_068988.1:43648933-43649724 GCF_001194135.2 Octopus bimaculoides | reverse complement strand
ATATATATATATATATATATATATATATATATTTTTTTTTTTTAAAGCACCAGAAATATAACAAAAAAACCGTTACAAATATGTAAATGATTGTCTTATGAACTTCATTGGCTTACAGTTGTTTCTTCTATAAGATACAGTAGACTCGTAGTTGAGTGTCTGAATAACACCTTATAGCCTCTCCGGAGCCTCGAATTTGAAGCGCGATTTATTTGGGAAAGAATTACATTTGTGCTTATATAGGGAACGACAGCAACAACGTGAAATGTCAATACAGATGTATATATATATAAGAAAGGTGTATCTCCAAAAAGCAATTAGATGTATTAGTGGAAATATATGTAAATATATGTACGCACGAACTCTGAAGCACTCACAGATACAGAAAGGCACACGCGCAAAAAGTACAACTCACAGAACACAGAACCACACACACGCACCGGGACATCCACATTCACATATAGACTAACTGCAAGAAATAGCAGCCAGACATATGTCTTATAAATTACCCATTTTTCTTCTAAAACGAATGGGCACAGTGTTTGCGGCTAGAGTATTTTTGAATATAAGGTGTTATTCAGGCACTAAGTTCACTGCATCTCATAGCAGAAACAGCTGTAAGCTAATGAAGTTCATAAGATAATCATTTATTCCTTTGTATCTCTCTTCCTTATTACCGCTTTATACTCAACCAACACTTCGTTCTGAACATCGGGTTATTAGTGCCGAAACAGCACTCCTTATTTTTTACCTGTATATATATATATATATATATATATATATATATATAT
>NC_068988.1:43639343-43646915 GCF_001194135.2 Octopus bimaculoides | reverse complement strand
GTGTGTGTGTGTGTGTGTGTGTGTGTGTGTGTGTGTGTGTGTGTGTGTATGCTAGATTGTAATGGTGTGTACGAAGTAGCATTATTTACTGTATTGTGATTTACTATGGTGCAGTGTAATCTCGTGAACTATAGTGTGGTATTATCTAATGTATGGTCGTATGTAGTGATTTGCTGTGGTGATATATTGCCTAGTGTGTTGTGGTGTGGAAGAGTGTATGGTGATGTCGCATTGTCCGATGTGTATTGTGATGAAGTGTTGTCTAAGGTACTATGGTGTAGAATGAGGTACAGGCTGTTGTATTGTGTATTGTGATGTACTGTTACCTACTGTACTACAGTGAGGTACTGTCTAATGTACAATGGTATAGTACTTCAGAGTGTACCGTGGTACAGAATGGCGTCTCGTTGTTTAATGTTGTCTAATGTACTGTGATATTGTGTTGTCTACTGTACTGCAGTGCAGTGTTATTTAATGTACTGTCGTAATGTCAAGTGGAGGCGCGTGGCTTAATGGTTAAGGTTTTGAGCTCATGATCGTGAGATTGTGATTTCGGTTCTTGGACAAGGCGATGCGTTGTTTATTTGAGCAAAACAGTTTATTCCACGTTGCTCCAGTGCACTCAGCTTGTGGAGGTGCGTGTAGCTTAGTGGTTAGGATATTGGGATAATGATCGTAAGATTGTGGTTTCGATTCTTGCACCGGACGACGCGTTGTGTTCTTGTGCAAAACACTTTATCTCACGTTGCTCCAGTCCACTCATCTGGCAAAAATGAGTAGTCCTGCGAATGACCGACATGCCGTCCAGTTGCTGAATATATCCGCCATGAAATCTCGAAACCGACCCTCATGAGTCGGCATGATTCGAGAAGATAACTTCACCTTTTTTTTTGTTTCTTTTTTTACCTAGTCCACTCAGCTGGCAAAACTGAATAATCCTGTGATAGGCCGGCGTTCCATCTAGGGAGGAATATATTCGCCTCAAAAACCGAGAAGCCGACATATCCGAATCTCACAAACTAAGCAGCAAAAAAGGTAGATGAGATTTGTGGAACTGGTGTTTAACTTTTAAATTATCATCAATATCTGCTTTGGAATTGCTGCATCCAACCAAGAAAGCTGCTTTCAAATGTTCATCAGTCAACTTCGTTCGATGTGCTGACTTCACATACTTCATTTTTGAAAACATTTACTCACATACATAAGTTGTTCCAAACACTGACGCCATCCCAGAGGCAAATGAGCTCTTATTGCAGGTACTCACACAAAAGGTACAGTGTGGTGGCGGGCCGAATGAACTGACCTCGCGGGCCGTAGTTTGGTGTCCCATAGTGTAGAGTAATGTACTCTAATGTATTAATATGTAGTGTGGTATATTGCGTTTTGTTACATTGCTTAGCTCTATATCAGATCAAAGGGGCTGTAAACGCGGCTATCACGTTTGTATTCGCGTGTAATATATCTATAACTGCATTATCTAGTAATTCCTTACCGTTTTTTATGACAATCGGATATGATCAGAGGAAAGCTTGACTGCTATTTCTACCAGTTTGAATCACGTGAAAGCTCTTGAGATGAATTGTCAAAAACAGGACAATGGCTTAAAAACATCACACACACACACATACACGCACATACACACACATACACAGAGGAAAGGCACTAAAGTAAAACAATAGTGTGTGATTGTAATATTATCACTTAGAGTTAATCACCAGGTGTTTCGTGTTAAAATAGCTAAACACAAACAGAAAACAAAAGGAATAAATGAGAATTCTCACCTGTATTCTAAGGCAATATATAACTAACTGGAAATTTCACACCAGATCCAAACTAAATGAAGTGTTGGCGTTTTCCAATTATATATTTAGTCGCGCTATAATATTATATTATATTGCGGGAGAAACACATGATGATGGTGATGATAGTGGAAAAAGTGGAGGTGGTAACGGTGATAATGGTAATAATGGTGGTGGTGATGATGATGTAATCCTGTTTATTTGCCACAAGAGCAACATATGAGGAGACATTACAAGAACGGATGACAAAAAAAAAAATACTGCCCGTTTTACATATAATTAAACTGAATATTAAATTTGATACAGACAACCAAAATAGTTGAGGACAGAAAAAACTGATAGGTTCGAAGAAAATTTTAAAGAAAGGTACTAAAAATGAGACAGGGCAGTGTAATTAAAATCTGGACAGAAAGCTAGAAATAAAAGACAAGGTACAAACACACGGACCGTCCCAGTTATAAGCTACTTTACAAATTGGAAACCGAATGAATTGAAAAGATGAGCAAGAATATAGCTAGCACACAGACTAAGAGAATGAGGATTCATACAAATAACAATGCTAATATTTCTTTCTAATAATCCTTTCTATTATAGGTACAGGAGGCGCAATGGCCCAGTGGTTAGGGCAGCGGACTCGTGGTCATAGGATCGCGGTTTCGATTCCCAGACCGGGCGTTGTGAGTGTTTATTGAGCGTAAGCACCTAAAGCTCCACGAGGCTCCGGCAAGGGAGGGTGGCGAACCCTGCTGTACCCTTCCACCACAACTTTCTCTCATTCTATCTTTCTGTTTCTGTTGTGCCTGTAATTCAAAGGGCCAGCCTTGTCACACTGTGTCACGCTGAATATCCCCGAGAACTACGTTAAGGGTACCTGTGTCATTGGAGAGTTCAACCAACTTGCACGTTAATTTCACGAGCAGGCTGTTCCGTTGATGGGATCAACAGGTACCCTCAGCGTCGTTTGTATATGTGTGCATGTGTTACTGTGTACTGTTTGTGCGTATGTTTACTTAAACTTACACGGGTGTTCTGTCTATAACGCGACTCAAGTTTCACGGTACGGCGTTCAAACAATCGAGATTAAATGAACACCGTATAAACTCGGCTATAAGTCGCATTTTTTTCTCTGAAATTTTCCCCTAAAGTTGGAGGTGCGACTTATAAGCGCATCCTATAAAAAAATTCTTTTGATATTTCCTAGGTACAAGCCACGTCTGAAGTTCCGACACTTGCGATAACCGAAAAGGATAAAATTTTACATTATAAACAACGGTTTCTAAAACTCATGGACTTAATGGAATAACAGCTGTTCTAAGTCATCTTCAGCTTACTGAAATCTCGGTTACCGAACAACAACTATGTCGGCGCGATTCCTAATCGAAGTTTGTCTCCAGCATCGACTTATAGTCGAGTCAATGATAAAATTCCCGATTTGAACCTTGTAAGTCGGGGGCGCGTCTTATAGGTGTGGGCGTTTTATAATCGAGTATCTACGGTAAGTAAAACTCGACACAAAAGAGAATTCTGTATAAACAAACAACATACTTTACCTACAGCATGTACTTAGTACTCTGCTTCTTTTTTTTTTTTTGACTTTGCAAGCTATAATATTTGAACGTGTGCGTGTACGTACGTGTGTGTGTGCACATATTTATATTTGTAAAGTTACAGCTAGTTGAAAAGAGGGTGCATTTGACTTGGTGGCCAATGGACGGACTTATGATATCATGTCAGTGACCAAGATATTGCGTATTTACTGGCTCACCCTAATTAGTTAAAAATTGGCACCATGAGTAGGTACGAAATTCGAGCTCAGCTTCTTATAGGCCACAGCCTTCATGTCTAGGTAAATTATTCTACAACTGTGTGTGAGGTGTGTGTGTATGTGTGTGTGTGTGTGTGTGTGTGTGTGTGTGTGTATTTCTTTCGATTCACTTTCCCTCCCTCTTTTCCACTACTCCTCATCATCGGAGGAACCCTCTCTAACTACAAAGTTCACTATAGATAATGAAACCAGACTTCATTAATGTTTAATGAGAATCTAATGTTCATTAGAGCTAATGATGTACTAATCTATTACTATTGAAGACAAAAGTAATTATCACATCAATATCACCTCACCTCCGTATGACTACTACTACTACTATCACCACCACCACCACCTCCACAACAACAACAGCAACAACAACAACAACTACTACTACTACTACTACTACTACTACTACTACTACTACTACTACTACTACTGTTGCAGCTGCTTCTTCTGTTGCTACTGCTGCTGCTGTTGTTTTGTTGATGGTTTTGTTTGGCTATAGTTGACTCTGTTTTAGTTGGCTTGCGACATGGAATTTGCTAATCGGTCGAAGTTTTTGATTGTTGTTAATTTTGTTGTGGTACTTTGAATGATATCGTTTATAAATTGTTTGACTCTAAGTCAGAACTGGTCGAGTAGATCTATAAATCCAGCCATGCCTATGTCATCTTTGTTTTATCCAGTGTTTACTCCCACGCCATTTTCTTCAAACTCATAAAGATTTGACTGTTTTTTCTAGAAGCTAGAGCGACCATGTATAGGCTTTCTTATCAGTTCGTGTTGATGTTGTTGTTATTACTGCTATTGCTAATGCTGCTACCTCTGCTAGTTATCGTTGCAGACGCTCTTGAAGGTAACGACAGTGAAGAAGACAAATTATGAAATATACAGAGTCCTGGATCTATGAACCGCATCGAGACGTTAGACCAGGTCCCTACGAGGTGATAAACTAGGTCTACACAACAAGAATATAAATGAATATTTACTTATTACTTTAGCCGCTCTGTCCTCTCCGGAACCTTGTTCTCTCCTGCTAGAGCTGATGCTCTGCCCTCTGCTGTTGCATCTGATTCGTTTCAAGGACGGTAGAGTTCCCGGTCACATTCCGGTACGTTGTCTTGGCTGACATACCTCACCTTGATGAGTGTCGGAGTACCGAGAAGCAACAGTACTTTGTGTCACTAAAAGCGACATTCGTCGTAGAAATCGACTGAGATCCATTTACTCTGCATGGCAGCAAAACCCAATCAGTTACCGGTAGCCCCTGTCGCTTTCAAGTGAGAGTGTGGGAGAGAGAGAGAGAGTGGGAGGGAGAGAGAGAGAAGATGCTAAGACTATACTGATGACATCTACCGCTACGTAGAAAATGAGACAGATATAAAAGAATATTCTTTTCTATTTTAGGTACAAGGCCCAAAATTTTGGGAGAGGGAGCCAATCGATTAGATCTACTCCAATACGCAACTGGCACTTAATTTATCGACCGCAAAAAGATCAAAGGCAAAGTCGACCTCGGTGAAACTTGAACTCAAAACATACAGACAGACGAAATACCGCTAAACATTTCTCCCGGCGTGCTGACGTTCCTGCCAGATCGCCACCTTAAATATAAAAGAATATTATGATAGCAATGCTGGTTGTTACAGTTTCTTCGGCTGAAGCAGCTGTTGCTATATCAACACTAAAGCTATGTCCAAAGACCATAGCAAACAGTAATACACTCATTACATTTAACGGAAGGTGTCGAAACTGTGATGATATTTGGTCGATAACTTACGAGGTTTCGAATATACCCGCATCCATTATGTTTTATTCTGTTTTTGCCTGTGTTCCTTTGTCGTCCCTCATCCAACATTTTTATTCATATTAAATTAATTTATCGATTGCAATCTGAAATGAGTAGGATGTTGCTTGAAATAAATTCCAATGCTATTTCTATTAAAACTACTACAGTAAACCTCACCATTCAAACTTCTGCTAATATCTAATAACCACCATTACACTCAAACATTTGAGCATCCAAGAACTTCATCGCATCATAGCTAGTCTCCGTATCGCATCAACAAAACAATGCTTCTATTAATTTTTCCTATTGCTGATTTTGTCTGTCAATAGCCAGGCCTGACAGAAATGTCATGATATATTTTTGTTCGGTCAAAAGAGATGGAGTTTGAACTCAAAACGTGCAGATCAGGAACAGATACAGCAACGCATCTCTTTCGTGCAGTCAACAAGCTTGCTTTTATGTATGTACGTGTATATGCATGTATGTATGTATGTATGTATGTATGTATGTATGTATTATATGTGTATGCTTGTATTTATGTGTATGTATTCACAGTTCTATGCAATTACATCATGGATGAGCTATTTTAGTCTTCTAAAGCAGAAACTCTCATAAATTCACTCTTCATATATTTCTTGAGGTATCATCATTATCACTATCATGTGTGTGTGTGTGTGTGTGTGTGTGTGTGTGTGTGTGTGTCCTGAGCAAAAAATAAAAAATAGATAAGAAAAGAGAGAAAGAAGGCAAGAGAATAGAAAAAGGAAAGGTGAGAAAGGTTTCAATCAGTCAGCCAGTCTTCGCATCAGTATCCTTCTGTCTCTCTGTCTGTCTCTCTCTCCTTCTCCCTCTCCCTCTCAGTCTTTTTCTCTCACTTCTCCTTCTCTATTTCTCTCTCATTTTTCGTTTTCCTGTTTTTGATATACATTTTATTAATATTCACACATAATTTAGTAAACTATTTTAGTAATAATATGCTAATTTCACTATGTGAATTATTCTGGCAAGACCGTACACACCGATTAAGAATATGGTTCAGTGAGCATATAGAGACTTCCTCACTGATGTTTTTATTTTTATTTTCATTGTTACTGCTCATTTCATATGAAATATTCAAGTAAGGCGGCAAGCAGGCAGAATCGTTAGCACGCCGGACAATTCGCTTAGCGGCACTTCGTCCGAGCTTACGTTCTGAATTCAGATGCCGCTGAGGTCAGCTTTGACTTTCATCCTTTCGGAGTTGATAAAATAAGTTCCAGTTGAGCACTGGGGTCGATGTAATCGACTTACCCCTCCCCTCAAAATTGTTAGTCTTGTGCCAAAATTTGAAATTAATGTGAAATATTTGAGTATGCAATAACTAATTTGGATCTTCAAAGTATCGTTTCAGTGTGAAATTTCCTCATTCCATGGTCTTCGATACTTATATTTTGAACAAATTCATTATCCGAATACATTTTCAAAATCGTTTTTTCCTCTCAAATTAAGAAATTTATTAAGTTAAGGGATGCTTTGTAGCAGTGTTTTATCTTTTTCTGTATGTGTACATATATCCACATACAAACACACATATATTTCACACGCGCGTATACACTCACACACACATACATCACACGCACGCATACACACACATCACACACACTTATATACACACACACACTTACATACACACACACACACACACTTATACACACATATAACAGCACAAATGGAACGAAGAGAGTATGACAGGCAGCTGGACAACGAGAGGGATTACAACAGGTAGACAAAAATTCCAAAGGTGAAGGACAAAATGTAAATACACACACACACACACACATACATGCACACTCACGCACACTCACGCACACTCACGCACACATGTATGTTCATATAAACGCATATACACAGGTACACATACACAAAAGTTGTGCACAGCAAGCTATACGCTGCAAAGAACAAAAACGAAAGGAAAAGAAATAGATCAACGTTTTGGGTGATCCCTCTACCAAAGTTCAATATAAAATAAGCCAGAAAGAAAAAAAGAAGCAAGAAAGGATGCACGTTTACAGTACGTGTGTACCTTTCGACGACTACATGCTTAGACTACATGCTCAAGAACACCACGCACCGCCAGGTCCAAGAACTGAAGCAGCGATCATGAGTGCAACACCCTATTGGACATGCGTCCAATA
>NC_068988.1:43633537-43637777 GCF_001194135.2 Octopus bimaculoides | reverse complement strand
GTGTGTGTGTGTGTGTGTGTGTGTGTGTGTGTGTGTGTGTGTGTGTGTGTGTGTGTGTGTGAAAGAGAGAAGGGGAGAGATAGACAGAATAAAAACAACAGTTAGTCCGTCCATCTTTCAGTTTATCTCACTTTCTCCCCTATTTTTAATAAATATTCTTTCTTATAATAAATGCAGGGTCTCTGTCGATCAATATTGAACATGCATCTGTACATGTATGCATGTCTGGGCAATATTTTTTGAGGAAGACTAGCAGTTGCATGTAATTCTCCCCTCTCCATGCCTCTAATATTTACACAAATCGAAGGCAACTGCTTTGGACCTACACATCATGGCCCCATTCACATCTCGTGCGTTGCTTACACAACACAAAGAGCCCCGGAAAAGATACCGCAAAGGCATCTCATTCAACTCTCTAACAATTCTGACAACTCACATCATCAGATTGGTATTTTTTTTTAGTCAAAACTGAAAGGCAAAACTGACCGCTGCTAAATTTGAACTCTGAGCACAAAGAGCCGGAGCAAATACCAACAAGCATTCTTTCAAGCACACTAACGACTCTGCCAATCTGCAGCGACTTCATAAATGAATATGAAATACAAAAGCATAGAATATTTAGTTTGTGATTCTCTATATATCTACGTTTTTGCCTCTGTATATCTTTGCCATGAAGTGAGCAAGACGTTTGTGCTTATATGTAACAATATGTGAATCAGAAAGGCAATCATATTTTACCTCAGTATATCTATCTATCTATCTATCTATCTATCTATATATCTATCCATACATATATACATACATACATACATAGGGTAAAGACTCCCTTCGGTCATGAATGACCTTGGGATTGCACCTAGAAAGTTCCCCTCCGAGGTACAAATCCGGGCACGGTTGTTTATGGCAGACCAGCAGCCGACCGTGCATACTAGCCTCCCTGCTTCACGTCACCGATTTTATCCAAGGGAAATGCAAAGGCCGATACATCTTGGAACCAGTGTTGTCTCAAGCCATTTCTACAGCTGAGTAAACTGGAGCAACGTGAAATAAAGTGTCTTGCGTTAGGACACAACGCACAGCCAGGTCCGAGAATCGAATTCACCATCTCCTGATTGAGGTCCCGACGCCCTAACCACTGAACCTTATATGCATAAAATGGAAATATATATATATATAATGGAAAAAGCTGCTTATTAATTAGGTATGTAACAGTTACTAAAAGAGAACAATTATTAAAGGCTTGACTGGAATTTTTTATAAATTCATGTTCCAAGAAATTTCCTGTAATTTCGATTTCTGAAGTTTATTGTATATTTCACAAATTTAAATATTCGTTGCATTCACTACAGAATAGATTTTAATTTTTAATAACCAATATTAATTCGTTGCAGACGAAATTTTCCGTTTTTATTTGTAACACTCAATGCACTCTCTCTCTCTCTCTCGCCTCTATTTTCATTAATGATAATTTAATATATATACAAAAATACAAATTTCACAACTTGCGAAGTAAACACAGCGATATCTCTCGGCACATTACTTCATGAAGGTTACCGCTAGCTCTCACTGTGCACGCAAACGTCTGCCGCTATCTGTTGGCGCGCTACAGAATTTGTCCGGAAACATTTTGATGCGACCTCGTATATACTGGAAAGAAGAAGAGAGAGCAAGAGAGACAGACAGAGAGACAGACAGACAGAGACAAGAGAGAGAGGCAAGAGAGTGGAAGCAGAGTCGAGAGAGGATGAACGTGTGAGAATGGAAGAGTGAAAAAAATTGACTACGAAAGCTAGACTGACAAGACATTGTGACACTGTTACTCTTTTTCATTCTCTCTCTCTCTCTCTCTCTCTCTCTCTCTCTCTGTAAGTGTATGTGTGAGTGTGAGACTGTGTGTGTGTGTGTACATGCGAGAAGTCTACTGAGTGTGATACACTGTAAATGTTTCATTCAATATCTAACTACTAACTTTCCTTTCATATTTGACTTTCGTTTCTATGATTCAGACTTACTTCTCATATAAAGTAATGCCTCGATATACGAGTTAATTACTTCCTGGAGGACGCCCCTAAAGCGAAAACTCGTAAAACAGAGTAATAATTTCCCATAGTAGCAATGTTATAAATCGTAATTCGTTCTCAGAAAAATATTTTACCTATAAAATTTATAATGTTCGTACATAAATGGCAATAAAGCAACAGTAGAATGTAAAGGATATTTTATGTAAATTAAAAAGAATGTCAAAATCATTTATAACAAAAAATATTATTATAAACGTTTTCTGAATCATTTTCACTTACACTAGACTTGTGCACACCGTCACTTGCAGACGCGATCGCCGATTCACAAGCACTCGTAGACGGACTAATAGATTTCTTTTTTAAAAAACGAGTCCAGAGTTGTTTGTTTAGAAGAAGCTTTTTTTTTTCACTCTCTATAATATTCTCGGTAACCCGTAGAAGCATTTGTTATGGTAGTAGAAACTTTTGCATTTTGTTCAAACTTTAGATCTTGTGCTTGAAAAATAAAACTCATAAACCTGGGATCTTTTAAAGCGGGTCCTCATAAAGTGTGGTATTACTTTACTGTGTAATATCGGTTTCAAATTTTAACACAAGGCCAGCAATTTCGGAGGCTGGAGTAAGTCGATTACATCAACTCCAGCGCTCAACTAGTATTTACTCGAATGACCCCGTAAAGATGAATTTGAACTCAGAATGTTAAGTGGGATAAAAAATGCGGCTGAGCATTTTATCCGGTGCGGTAACGATTCTACCATCTCGCTGCTTTACATATATTATGTAATATCGGTTTCAAATTTTGGCACAAGGCCAGAAACTTTGGGGGAGGGTGTAAGTCGATTATATCTTATATCAATCCCAGTGCTCAACTGGTACTTACTTTATCGATCCTGAAAGGATGAAAGGCAAAGTTGACCATGGTGACATTTGAACTCAAAACTTAACTTGCAATGAAATGCAGCTAAGCATTTTGTCCGGCGCGCTAACGATTCTGCCTGTCGCCGTCTTACATATACTATTTGATATCGATATCGTCTACCTACAGCTTGTCATATACTCAGAGAAAACTGTCATACTGTCATGCAATATGTATAAGTTATTCCCATAATGCCTTGTTGATTAGCTAAGCGGATTTATATTTCAGTTCAGACATATTTAATCAGCGAAAGTCTACTTTGAGACAGAGCGACGATACGACGGCTCTATTTTCCCCATTTGATTAATGTAGTTAACATTTATCTTTGAATTGTATTATTAACCCTCTCAAACAATGTGCAATTTTCAAGTATTTAATGAAGGACTTTCGGTAGAATAACAGAAATAAGTCTGAAAGTTTTCCAGAATGAGAAAAATGTGTATTTTAATTAAACACCAATCATAGCCAAATACGTTTGTCTAGTTTATTTATCTTTTCTTTCTATTGTTTTACTTCTTCATTGAAGTGACGTCTATGCAACAATTTCGCATCTGACATTATGTGTTGTAATTACTGGTTCTTAATTAGTTTTAGATGTCTGAAATGCTAAATTGCTACCTCGCAGTTCCTAAAGACAGAAATAACATACCAACGCAACATGAATGGGGAAAAATAGAGAAAACTAAGCAGACATTTATATTCTGTAAAACTTCTTACATCTTTATAATGCCTGTGAGTCAGGGATCATGGTTACGTCTGTAGTAAACCAGGATGTGTGAATTCGACTTGTTAAAACTCAACAGTTATGCAGGCCATATATACACAGCTGGAATTGAACTCAGCAGGGGAAACCATCTAGATACTTGTTATTTAAGCTGGACTGTCGCAGAACGGAACAACTCTAAGGATCCTACATACACACTGGTAGGTTATGTAGCACTTTAAGAATTAAGTGGTTTCGCCACGGATGGATCATAAACTGCTGAATTATTTACTTTTCCTCTCACTGCCTCTTAAATAGACCAACTGAAACTCTAACGGATACAAGAGTAACTACATCAGAGGGAGAATACAAGCCTACACCTAAAGCAGTGTTTCTCAACTACTTTCTATGAAGCCCTTTGATTCCTCTTTTACTCGGATGTATCCTTATAGCCATATGATGCTTAAAAAATCCTATTATATTTTTAGAATTAAATCCATATTATTAGGAACTGTATAAAAAAATTAATATATTTTGTATAGTGAAGAAGTATAACCAACCAATTTATTACCGATAAATTTTAACAACAAAATCTTATAT
>NC_068988.1:43632062-43633480 GCF_001194135.2 Octopus bimaculoides | reverse complement strand
GGGGCATACAGACCCCGGTTGATCTAAAGGGACAGTACTTTATTCTTCTCGTTCTGAAAGCAACAATATATTGAATGTTAGATTCTTCATTTCTCGTGGTGACTGAATTTATGGAAAAATTCCAAGAAATTTTTTATATGAGCATATACAAGACCAAATACATTTTTATGAACATGTATTTTGTCACGTGATAAATTAGGTCAAATGACTAAAGGATCTACCTAATTAAAACCGTTCTTTCTTAAAAGGCATCTGCGATTACTTATTTCTGTGCTTTAAGCTGCCGAAAGAGAATGGCTTGTAACCACTTACATAAAATGTAAAGAATGTGAGCAGAGCAAGTCGTGAAGAGAATGTTATAAAGTTGATAGCAGGTCTTAACAACTACAGTATCATCAATATAACGTGTTTTATGAGTAAATATGTAAATGGAATCACATCTATATCTGTAATAAACATTTAGTCAAGCAGCAAAAGTGGGTTTCTATCACCCACCCACTCTCTCTGCATCTCTCTGTATCCAAATCTATCAATCAATTCATCAAATTGTCTATATTCCCCCCTCCTCCCTCTTCCTCCTTCTTCTTCTTCTTCTTCTTCCTCTTCTTCTTCTTCTTCTTCTTCTTCTTATCATCATCATCATCATCATCATCATCATCATCATCATCATCATCATCATCATCATCATCATCATCATCATTATTATTATTATTATTTGTTATGTGATGAAAACTCACAGTTTATTTTGCTAGGTATTATGGAAAGTGTTAGCTGTCCACAGCCAGCAGACTAATGTCACATTTGTTTACTGGTGATACTTCAAGAACCCTGCGAAGAATTCTTGCAGTTCCAAGCAATGCCAATTTTTGTGGGTGTTCTACCTTCACACTTGCATCAAACTTTTTCAGCCATGTTGGTAGCTGAGTGCTGATACTTCCGATTGCACCAGTTACTATTGGTATTACGTCTACTCTCCTCATTGACTACAACCTTCGTATTTCCCACTTCGAATCGTTATAGTTGTTTATTTTTTCTTCTTCTTTCATATTGACCCTATTGTCACCGGAGCATGCTATGTCTATTATCATACATTTTGTTTCTTTTTTACTCACCACAACAATGTCCGGCTTCCGGTGTCTGATCAGGTGATCGCACTGAATCATTGCATCCCACAGGATTTTGCAATTCTCCTTCCCAGTGACTCCTTCTGGGGTTTGCTCATACCGCGTCTTTGTATAGTGTAGAAGTATAACCAACCAATTTATTACCGATAAATTTTAACAACAAAATCTTATATGGACCCCAGCCCACCTTAAATTTTTCTGTCATTTCCTTCTCCATCACGTTATCCGTTTCCAATATCCCCAAGTACTTATAACTCGTCTCTTCTATTTGCTTCATAACCGCCCCCCCCCCCC
>NC_068988.1:43626738-43631863 GCF_001194135.2 Octopus bimaculoides | reverse complement strand
CCCCCCCGACGGTATCACTAGCCCGTCCATACATTTGATTTTGCCTCTATTCAAGACTAACACACCACACTTTTTTTAGTCCGAAATCCATTCTGATATCAGCACTGAAAGTATACACCGTATCAACGAGGGAACTGACTTGGGATTCATCTTTACCATAAAGTTTGAGGTCATCCATGAATAATAAGTAGTTGACTTTTTTTGGCGGGTTTTGAATACATACACAGCTTTTGCTTTTCTCAGAATCAGTGGTAGTGGTATCAAGCACAGTACAAAGATCAGTGGAGACAGGCAGTCTCATTGGAAGATGCCTCTCCTGATTTCTATTGTCCTTTAACTTCTTCCGTATGCTATCAGTTCCGTCTTCCACTTTGCTATACTTTCTCCAAGCAATCGCTCAACATTCGATGCAATACCAAATAGGTTCATACATTCCATAATCCAAGAATGTGGGGTCATATCGTACGCCTTACGATAACCGATCCATGACATGGCTATGTTAGCTTTCCTCTTCTTGCAGTCTCTAACTGCAGTTTTGTCTACCAGGAGTTGATCCTTGGTAACTCTGCACTTACAATTGCAACCCCTCTGCTCATTTGCTAGGACTCCATTTTTTCCCAGATGTCCGTACATTTACTCTGCAACTATTCCAGTCCATACTTTCCACATAAGTGGCAAGCAGGATATCAGCCTGTGATTGTCTACCATATTGCCTTTTTCGATGTTTTTCAAGCACAGTACTGTCCTACCCATTGTCAATCACTTTGGTATCACTTGGTCGGCATTTAACAAGGTGTTGAGTTACGCAGCTATTCGTGCATGACACTCACCAAATCTTTCAGTACAATAGCCTTGAACTCCATCTGACCCCGGGGTCTTCCAGTTGCCCATTTTTTTTGCTGATTTCCTTCACTTCCCTAACTGAAATGACTAGTTCTGCCTGTTTTGGACAGACTACTGTTTGTTTCAGTTCTTGCAACCATTCAGCATCCTTCTTTTGGTCCTTGTCTTTGCTCCAGATGTCACTTCAAAACCTTTGACTTTCGATGTTATTTGGTATCATCTTTTCATCTGTATACTCTCCATTTATTTCTTTATAGAATCTCTTTTGATCTACTCTTAATAACCTATTCTGCTGATTTCCCTTCATTCTTTGGTCGTATCTTACCATCTTTGCTTTCTTTGCAATGGGGTGCTGTTTCAGTTCCTCCATTACCACTTTCAGGCCCTTTCTTTCAATATTATACTTCCTGTTCAGTGCCTTGAATTTTTGTTCGCTTTTAAGCTCCCCCCCCCCCCGTTTCGGTCTTACACAGAAATGTCTTTCGAGAGCATATATAACCCTTCCTGTATTCTTCTTTTCCACCATGGATCTTTTCTTTTGTCACTCCCATTATATTTCTTCTTCTTGACATCAACACCAACAGTTTCTGCTACAACAATACTTGCTGCCTTGATGAAATTGTTTGTTTCTGAGATGTTCTTTGTTCTGATGTGTTTCAGAATTTCATTACCATTTATCGTTTCTTGGTTCAATTTCCACCGACCAACCTTTTTAAGGTTGCAAATAATGTCGCTGTCGTTCTCCTGTAGCCTTGCCTTTATTCTGTCGTAGATTGCCTTTTGCCCATCTGTCATGTCACCATTAGTTTTATTGTCTTCTTCCAGACCATCTATATGTCTCTCAACGAGCAAGCTATCACTGTTCCTTTCCTGTGGTTTATTGCAGATCTCACCTCTGTTATGAGATTACTTTTATTCGTAAGAACTTTATTTTCATCATTTCCTCTGCCGCTCTTTTCCAATACCCGTCTTTTGATAGCTTCGAGCTCTGCTTCTGTGAACCAACGATTTTTTCTTATTGCTCTCGCTTGATCACATAATCTCGGCTCCGTGAGTTGAAACAATCCTCTTTCTCTCCATTGATCACACATACGTTGTCGGTATCGCATAATATGAACACCATTTTCGTTTACAGGGTTGCAAGGTAGTAACACTCCATGACCACAGCATTGACTTGCTTATTCCATCTACGCCGTGTGTGCTGGTCCCTTGCTTGATAACGGCAGGTTAGAGTCGGACCAGTATCTCCGAGCCTGCCGGGTGCAACACTGTCACCATCGAGGGCTTCAGTTTCATTGCCACCGTTATTCACAATATTTTGCTTTTTCATTGTCACTCATATGAGGTGGCGATTATCAGGTTGCGCACTTACCAGTGTTTTTATCGTGACGCCATCACTAGATGTACCATCAATTATTATTATTATTATTATTATTATTATTATTATTATTATTATTATTATTATTATTATTATTATTATTATTATTATTATTATTATTATTATTAAGATTTAAACTGGCAGAATAGAGTGTTAGAAAAATGTTTTGCTGTATTTCTTCAGGGTATTTACACGTTAAGGAAATTGTGAGGGTAGGAAGAGCAAAATATAGATTCAATGTGTAGTTTTTGTGTGTTTATTTTTCCGTTGATGTTATTCATCATGTTAGCATTGATTTTTAGCCCCAGGAAAAATAGGTAGCGTCCTGATCGAACACACCTATCATCAAAAGTATTTCAGCAGAGTCCTGAATATAAATCCAGAGAATTAGTATGAATGGGTGTGCGTGCAAATATATAAACACACATACGCTTATATATATATATGTGTGTGTGTGAGTGTGTGTGTGTATGCATGTTTGTATGTGTGTGTATGTGTGTATATATATGTGTGTATATATATGTGTGTGTGTGTTTATACATATATACTCACTCGCTCACTCACTCAATCATACACACGCGCGCGCGGGCGCACACGCATATGCATATATATACAAATATATATATACACTTATATGCTCCCACTTGCGTATACGTGCGATAATATTTATATACATATGCATGTACACCCCAAAAATATACATTTTTCATCAGATATAAATCTTGTAAAATTATATGAGTGTGTGTGTCTCTGTGCAGTGTGTGTACATGTGTATGTGTGTATGTGCGTTGGTAGACAGACATACATACAAATAGATAGATAGTTGGATATATATATATATATATATATATATATATATATATACTTTAACCATGTAACACAAGCCTTCTGTAGTTTTTTCACTCGTATTATCTTTTATATATACATATATATATATATGTATTCATGTACACATATATAGATACATACATATACATTCATATATGTTTGTCTGTGTGTTGATAGACAGACAGACAGACAGACAGACAAACAGACAGACAGACAGACAGACAGACAGACAGACAGACAGACAGACAGATAGATAGATAGATAGATAGATAGATAGATAGATAGATATATAGATAGATAGATAGATATGTATGTATATGTTTGCATAAACTGAATAATGATATTCATACTTACGTACTCACGTACATACACACATATATACATAGATACATATGTACGTATGTACGTACATACATACATACATACATACATACATACATACATATTTAAGTAGCACATTGAGAGTGAAGTGCGGAATCGTGTGAGGAATATGTGAGTGAGGTGTAAATTCCTTGAAGCGGGGTTGTGTAAATTTGGATCTGAAAAGTTTGGCACATAACATCATTTAGCATTCTGCCAATAGCTTCAATCAATTTAATAGTTTTAGATATCTGCAAGAAAACTCTTTGTGCGTATGTTGCGTGTCTCTGTGCACCTCATAAAGCGTGCTTTGTGTGCATGTGTTCATATGTTTCAGAACTAGTCGATTTGCATAAATGTTCTCGTCTTGCAAATGACACTTGCAGTGCTGCTGAGTTATTCTTTTTCTTCTTTTTCTTCTTTTCAGTTACATTGAAATAAATAATTGAAAAGATAAATATAAGTATGAATAATTAAATAAGTATATAAAAGAAAACAAATAGATGAATTCGTTATATTTTATCACCCAAAAACACTCACAGAAACATTTATATACAGAAAATACGAAAATAAAAGCAGCATCTTAGCTCCGCCATTAGCACCAATATCGTATTTTTCCTATCATCATCTGCTTATGATTTGGCATATTTTTTCTAAAGCTGGTATATATTACATGTATACAAATATATATGTATTTCTCTCTCTCTCTCTCTCTCTCTCTCTCTCTCTCTTTCTTTCTCTTTCTCTTTATGAGTGTGTATGTGCACGTGTGATAGACATGCATTCATAAATACATACATTCACACGTACATATATACATGTATATATGTATAAATGCATATTCATTTGTCATAGTGTATGCTTATGTATGTATATAAAATATGTACACACACACATATTGAAAGAGGCGTGATGTAGTTGTTTTTTAAATGAAATGTAAAAATAGATGAATTGGAAAATAAAGATAAATGAATATATTCATTTATAAAAAATGCGATATTGTTATAAATAAATGAAACACCTAAAAACCTCACAAAAAACGATGAGAGGTAGCGAATAAAGGGGAATATAAAAATGAATTGAGTGTATGTATGCGTGTATGGATGTATATATATATATATATATATATATGTACATATACGTATATATTCACAGACACTCACACACAGACACGCACACACACTCACGCACACACATATACACACAGAAGCACACGCACACATACACATGGTGTGAGATATGTAGAAAATATAAAGCCGGGTGTCAAGACCGGCGTTGGTGATGTATGGAAGAATACGAAGCATCATGAACGCAAGTATGCTCGATTTGCTTCGTAAAAGACTTTACAAAGCGTGCTCGAATCAATGAAATTAATATTGAAAATGAAATTTAGACATTTACTTCTGAAGTAGTTGTAATAGTTTTATAGGAACAAATGCTAAATACCTTAACGAAGGTGTTTCTCTTGTGAATAGCCATTTAAAAAGAGCTATATAAAAATAAAAAATAATCAAGTTTAGAACAGTAATATACATCGAGTATATGTGGATTCATATACTCGCACGTATATGTGTATTCATATGTATATGCATATAAGCAGTGTGTGTATGTGTGTTTGTGTGTGTGTGTGTGTGTGTGTGTGTGTATAAACAGAGGAGCTTTCAGCATAAGTTGTAGAGTTTCTAAAGTGGCAACTTTTTGGCTACCAGCAAAGAA
>NC_068988.1:43623187-43623874 GCF_001194135.2 Octopus bimaculoides | reverse complement strand
TATATATATATATATATATATATATATATATATATATATATATATTTGCTTGTTTGTTTGTTTTTTTCTCCTTCTATATACAAGTTATTCAAAATGTTTCGTTCTGATATTATTTTAATTTTTCTTTTAAAGAGTTTCTGCTCTTGCTTTTGTTCAAGGAGGTGACGGGGTAAGTGCTATTACGAGCATTTGCTTTTGGCAAGTCCTTTATATAAGCAAGAATTGATACATACATTCATAATATACACAACCTCTCTCTTTCTCTCTCCATTTGTATCCCTCTACTTATATATATATATATATGCATACATACGTGTGTGTATATATATAGACATAGATATGTATACATACATATACACACATACACACACATAAACACATCATCATAAATATACAGGGATTAGCATTGAGTTGCTTCTCCAACATACTGAAAATTTAGAAATAGCAGTCAAAGAACTACTGATTCTAAACTACAAATTTTTCTCTAAATGGATGGCGATATTTGTGGCACACATAGAACAAATGTATGTATCAATTGATTTTTGGTGTCGCATGGCCAAAGATTACCGTGAATTTTTTAGTAGACACTTTCAAATTTATCAGAATATCGGACTGATGATTTGGAATAGGGAAATGTTCATTCCCTTAACCATGAAACGATCGTATCCGATTAACTAAAGACTTGTT
>NC_068988.1:43613148-43620828 GCF_001194135.2 Octopus bimaculoides | reverse complement strand
TCGTCGTCGTCGTGGTGATGGTGGTAGAGGTGGTGGTGGTAATACTTGTTGCTATTGTTGTTTATCTCCAAACAAATTTTTGTACGCATATCATCTACGATCAAAGGCATTCCAGCCGTGAACAACGTTTTTAAAAAAAAAACAGATAGTAGGAGGGCGCGATCTGATGAACATTTCGCCGCCATTACGACCAGTCAGAGACCTCCTTCTCCGATTCAAATAAATAGAAATAATTTAGTGATGTCGAATTTTTATGAACTCTATCATCACTACGTCATCCATTTCGAATCCAAGGCATTGTGCCAGGATTAGATATTAATATTACATCATATTCGCGAAATTACTAATGAATTTTGGGAACTAACACTCCACCGAAGGTTATACGTAATATTATTAATCTTACAGCAATAAAACCGAACTTTCATAACGAGTAATAATCAATTTTGTCATGTATACCGAAACCAATTTTCATTACTCGTTTCTAGTTATTTCATTTCACAATTCTTATATACTGTCTGTAAAATGTATGTGTATGTACATGTATGAGTATGTACATGTATGTACATACAAGTGAAGGCGCGTGACTTAGTGGTTAGGGCATTCGGCTCACGATCATAAGGTCATGAGTTCAATTCCCAGCGACACGTTGTGTCCTTGAATAAGACACTTTATTTCACAGTGCTCCACTCCACTCAGCTGGCAAAAATGAGTAGTACCTCTATTTCAAAGGGCCAGCTGGATCTCCCTGAGAACTACGTTAAGGGTGCACGTAATCGTGGAGTACTCAGCCATTTGCACGTTAATTTCACGAGCAGGCTGTTCTGTTGATCGTATCAGCTGGGACATTCGTTATCGTAACCGTCGGAGTGCTCCTGTACATGCGTACATACATACATACATACATACATACATACATACATACATTCATGTATGTATGTACATCGTTATTCAGTTTTATTTCAAAATTTCTTGTCAATAGAGAAAGAGCCGGTTTCTAACCTAGATCCAAGGTTCCTTCATTGGAATTTCAACATCAACAACAGGGTATGTATGTATGCATGTATGTATGTATGTATGTACGCATGTATGTATGTATAGGTGCGGATTTGTATGTTTTGTTTTATGTATGTCTTCTCATGCACATAGTTGCATGTCTAGACATACTCATACATATTTAAATGATAAACTTCTTGAAAGTGTTACAGATTTTACAGTTCCAGTGACCTGTAATCTTCGAATTAGCTTTCTCCTTTCTGGTTCTGAGAAGCTTAATTTCTCAAGATTGGTATTTAGACAGTGTGCTACATATCCCAGGGCTCCGATAATTACAGATATAAACATAAACTTGCAATCTGGATAGATTCCTCAATACTTCAGCGTAGGTATTTTCTTATGTGTGTACGCTTGCATGTATGTATGTATGTATGTATGTATGTATGTATGTATGTATGTATGTATGTATATGCATGTATGTATGTATATGCATGTATAACGATAGCTTGATGTGTGTGTGTGTGTGTGTGTGTGTGTGTATAAGCACACACATACATACACACACATATATATACATACATATATATATCGTTAAGCGCATAAATACAAGCAAAGTGGAAAAAATAGTACTCGAATACGTAAAAAGCTGAAAAATCTTGTGTGGTAAGTAGCTTGCTTACCAACCATATGGTTCCGGGTTCAGCAAGTGCCTTATACTGTAGCCTCAGGCCGACCAAAGCCTTGTGAGTGAATTTGGTAGACAGAAACTGAAAGAAGCCCGTCTTATATATATGTGTATATATTTCTGTGTCTGTGTTTGTCCACACAGTATCGCTTGACAACCGATGCTGGTGTGTTTACGTCCCCGTAATCTAGTGGTTCGGCAAAAGAAGCCGATAGAACAAGTACTAGGCTTACAAAGAATAAGTCCTGGGGTCGATTTGCTCGACTAAAGGCAGTGCTCTTGCATGACCGCAGTCAAATGACTAAAACAAATAAAAGAATAAAAGAATAAAAGAATAAACTGTTACAGTTTCACGTTCCCGTATATATATATATATATAAATGTGTGTATGTGTGTGTGTGTACATATACACATATATATTTATGTGTGAGTGTATAACATCTTTATCTCTTCTCTATAATTCTGACTCATTGTACTTACGTAACAATATATATTGAATAATATTTCTTATGAACGATGTTCGATTATTAAGTCGCGGTTGCTTAGTCATTCACCTTAACGAGAACAATCTCCAAAACGCAGTACATTTCATATGGAAGGGCGCAGCAAGGCCCCTTTTGTAGGGATGGGTTGAGTGTTGCGAGTAATGAAGAGAGGATGGGTAAGTTGTCGTGTTTAATAAAACAGAAATCGTTTAAAAAGCTTTAAAAACAACATGGCAACGAAACAAAGAATTAAACGGCTACAAAATCTTTTCTCTTCTCTAATAAAGAGGAAGAGGAGCGCCCTAAAATTTCATGGGAATTTTTCGAGATGGTGGTGGTGAGGCTCGTATTTGTCAGTCTGAAAAACATTGCTGTAACCAACTTAGTGGTGCGTAGCGTGTTCCTCAATCCGTTGATCCACCAGAGCAACACCGAAGTTTTGTTCTTTGTATCATATATCTGCGGACAGGTTATCCACTTCTTCTTCTTCTTCTTCTTCTTCTTCTTCTTCTTCTTCTTCTTCTTCTTCTTCTTCTTCTTCTTCTTCTTCTTCTTCTTCTTCTTCTTCTTCTTCTTTCCCTTTCTTCCCACGTCACCTCCTCTTCCTTTATCATTTTCATAATGGTTCTGTCTCCATAACGGGTTGCCCAAACTTGTGGTATGTTGAGTATCCAGATACTTGATCTTCTCCCTTGCTTTCTAGTTATAGCAATATCTCTATTGTCTCTAAATACTCCTTAATAACTAACGAAATGTTCGTCATTCGCAAATCCAATGCGTCTCGGCAGTTGTCAGCGCATTTGAACATTGATCTTCTTAAAACATGTCCATGAAAAATTTATGTTTTGCAGCTTATGATAATATCAGCTGATAAAACCCGCACCCATATAACGAACTGTTAGTTATTATGAATTCATCTTAAACGAAAGCAATATCCAGTGTCTAAATCATCTGTCAATGGTTCTGTTATTGTACAGTCCTCGCTATTATAGAATGCAACTTTTTCAATGCAATGTCTGGCCAACAGAATTTTGTAACTGGCTGAACAATTCCAAATAAAGTAAAGTTTACTCACTGCTATCGATGATGATTTTTGTATTTGTCTCAGATAACAAAAATGTGTTGCAATAAGTTCAGGTCATGAAGGTGGCGAGCTGGTAGAAACGTTAGCACGCCAGGCGAAATACTTAGCAGTATTTCGTCTGTCTTTACGTTCTGTGTTCAAATTCCGCCGAGGTCGACTTTGCCTTTCATCCTTTCGGGGTCGAGAAATTAAGTACCAGTTACGCACTGGGGTCGATGTAATCAACTTAATCCCTTTGTCTGTCCTTGTTTGTCACCTCTGTGTGTAGCCCCTTGTGGGCAGTAAAGAAATAAGAAACATTAGCACGCCGGGCGAAATGCTTAGCGGTATTTCGTCTGCCTTTACGTTGTGAGTTCAAATTCCACCGAGGTCGACTTTGACTTTTATCCTTCGGAGTCGATAAATTAAGTACCAGTTGCGTACTAGGGTCGATCTGATCGACTGGCCCCCTCCCCCAAAATTTCAGGCCTTGTGCCTAGAGTAGAAAAGAATAAGTTTGGGTCATGATACTTGAGTGTAAGGTTCAAATTATCAACAAGACATTAGTTTTAATTAATTGATTTTTTTAGTCCTATTTTTTTTTTTTTTTTTTTGTTAATGCCAAGGATATATCACTTAAAATTAGAACGTCATTATCAAAGGTCAATACAGACAGTTTTACAGCAGAAATATCTACTAGATGTCTTATTCTCGACAATCTAACCATTTTTTTAAAAGAGATAAACAACATAATGCAATCCATTGCAATTATGGAGGTGCATGTTAGCGTCCTTGAAAGAAGTTTTAAGATGCTGCAATATGATATAAGACCTTGTAAGACGTTTAAAATCATTTGGTTGAAGAATATAATTATTTGTATCAATTAGTGTAGGACATAATAGCGTTAATTAACGAATTTTGGCCCTTGATAAAAAATTACGATATCCTGAATTGTTGTCATGCTTGCACAATCCGTTGTCATAAAAAAAGCCACAAAAGTTTCCAGTGTATTGTCTTTCCATGAGTGCCACGAATCTATACATATTCTTCATGATAATATCTTTCCGGTAGAATTTCTATTTTGCTTGAAGCTTGAGTGAAGAATTAGAATTAATTCCTTGTTCTTAAGCTTAGCATTAGTCCCTAATGAAATTGATAATCCTCTTTAATTTTACGTAAAGCTTGTTTCTTTTCTTTAGAAACGCTAATAGCATAAACTTTGTGCATTCCTCAGCTTCAAGAATTGATAACAAAAATTTGCTACAAAAATTTCCTACAAAAATTCTTTATACATCCGACGGGATTTTTGTTCGATCTAGCTGCTTTTCTCAAACAATTTCAATCTTCACTCTCTTTAATTCCTTCTCATGAATTAGTTCAGCTGATATTTGAAGCACACTTTGCAGATTGCAAATCAGTTCTAAGTCGTTTGTAGTTGTTGGAACATTTAATAACTTTTAAAAACCAAAGTAGAATCTTTGTTATGTGATACTCAATGGCGTCTGCCGTTAGCTAAGATTAGCTTGCTTTTCTGTCCGTGATCTTGACAATATCTTCCTTAATCTCCTGTATCTATTCAGTTTTATGGTGCTGCACAACTTCATTGGTTAATTCTCCCAGTGTTCTTTCTCATCGTAGTTCAAAGGTAGTAGGATTATCTCATCCTTCTCCAAGCTATATCCAGACAGCGAACTTAGAACCGCAAAATAATGAAACTTGTTAATTTCAGAGCAGTAATTTGTGGCGCATGCTCACTACCACTTGAACAGAGTCATTTTTTCTTGTTTAGTTACGTATCCAATGAGTATCTTAACTCTAATTAATGAAGCATTCCGCGAGTCATTACGGCTTAAGAAAGTGAAAATTCTAAAAAACTATTCAGCAGTTGGCATCACATGTGAAATATTTACACAACTACGGTGATGTATAAAACATTTATAGATAAGGAAAAGACAGGAGTTCGAGCTAGGCTGGCTTTCGAATGATAAATACAGGTTGTTGCAAAATTTACAAACCTTATTCAAGCGCATGTCTTCATACTCGAAACAAAGGCCCTTAAGCACTTTACTTTTTTGAATCTTGAAAAATACTTCTAAAAGCTTCTATTGAAATTAGCAATCAGCTCTAATAATGGTATGCTCTCTTCAAGGAGCTGAGCTCAAAAATTCTTCTTGACATTGTTTTTCTGTGAACTACATCAGAATGAATGCTGATAAATTGGATTCCTTTATGAAACCCAAACGTGTTATAAAATTATCATTTCACAAACACATTTACGGAAATGCCAACGCTTTACCATCCATGTTAAATTTTAAACATATAGAGATAGACGGTGGGGTCTACAACTTGCAGAATCTGAGAATCGACTTCAATCTCTTATTAACCACTTCAAGTACTCTGTAGATTTATTTCAGAAAGGTATTGTCAAAGCATTTAATTTTTCATCGTCTAAATATTTTAAGCTTTTGTTGTTGTTTAGACCCATATTACCGTTATTCCGGCAGACTTAAAATCTTAAAATCTAAGGCATTCCAACCATGACTAGTCTATCTTATTTTTAGGTTTAATGCATCTGTACTCTATACGTTAAGAACGCAGTAGAGTACAGTACAAAGTTCGTCCACCTTCAGATTTCACCCCGTGATATCCAGTAGTAGTATTATACGTACTTCATCTGAGCGCATGTATGTATAACATGTAAAGAAACTGTAGAATGTCTCAATACTAATTATGATATAGCGAGTCTAATAAAGACTTGCAGGGAGCCTTAGACTAGAGGAGATTAGTAACGTTGATGTCCTTGTTTGAAACACAAGAGTTTATATGTCTGAATAAATTGTGTTCAGAGCGGAAATTCACAAAAATTGCTGTTCTAGGAACAATAGGATTGACTGATGAATGTGTTTGATACTGGATTTTTGGCGTGCGACACGCAAGGGATGATGAAAGCAACAGAAGCAAACGCTTGGCGATAGATTTACTTATACAGACACTGCTGGTGTATCGAGAGATGAGGTCGAGGGAGAAAACAACGTACCAATGATTTACTTGCTACAGTGTGTTGTCAAGTGAAGGTTTACCTGTCAATCAGATGAACTTCATTGAGAAGCAGTTAACAATGTATGTTGCCACTGAACCTTTCCATCTAACATTGCATTTACACATAACACTGCTTAGCGCTCACACCCCGTAATTTGTTTACGGTGAGCCACAGATTACTGCTACCATCCTACGATGACTGGAATAGCATAAGAGAGACAATCTTTCTTGTCATCCCTCAGCGCACCCTGTTTGGTTTCTGTAGCTGAAGAGGAGATAACCACTCCGAAATGCTTGCATCTCACAGTCTGGATAGGTGGCACTGCGAGCTGATTTAGGTGTAGTTACACCATTTGTCTACAGCGAGAAATTTTCTCCATGACGAAACACAGTGAATGGCTTGCTTTCGGGTTCGAACGTGCCACAAGCATATTTGAACTGGTAATGACATTGAATTTATACATATCACAGCTTAGTGCTCCCGGTATATTATTGTGAGGAGTATTGAAACGTAAAGCTTAATAGTGCCTCATAGAAGCTGCTCAAGCTTCTACAACTCATCCTTTGGCGTGTCGTTCTGGTTTCGTCAGAGTAGGGTAGTATCCACGATAAGTAATCGGGGTTCATCACATATGCGATTTCCTATTACGGTCTTATGGTCTCATTATACAGCTTTCACAGTTTTGGTGAAAGCTTTGATATTAATAGTTTCTGTTCTACAGTTAATTTTGAAATGCAATTCCATCCTGATTCTATTCAGATACCATGTATCATGATTGAAATCATTCTTTTCGAGTCGGATCTTACACCAAACTGATTTACGATGCTCAAGAGAGGAGATAATTTTATGCAAATGCTATGCTTGCAGAACAGAAGTTAACGTCTGACTAAAAACGGTTCATGAGTATAGTCGTTTAGAGCGATGGAATTGTTCAGTTAACATCTCGTATTCATATGTGTTATACTCGCAAAGACTTTAAGCATCTCTGTGTTCGTAAATTAATTAAATTAATTAAATTTACGTGACACACGAGGGTGTCGTAAAAGACTGTCGTGTCTGTTATACAACCTCACCGGGGAAAATAAGAGAGAGATTGACTGGACAACGATTTTCCTCGATTTCATCTCTTACTTGTTTCAGTTACTGGACTGTGACCACGCTGGGGAACAGCCCTGAAAATCTTAGCTGAACAAATCGACTCCAATACTTATTTTTTAAAGTCTGGTACGTATTCTATCGGTCTCTTTTACCGGCGACATAAACAAAGCAAACACCGGTTGTCAATTAGAAGTGACCAAACACATAAACATACGCACACGCAAATACATATATACTTACACGCACACAGACACACACATACACACACATGTCTCTCTCTCTCTCTCTCTCTCTCTCTCTCTCTCTCTATATATAT
>NC_068988.1:43607784-43612890 GCF_001194135.2 Octopus bimaculoides | reverse complement strand
ACACACACACACACACACACACACACACATATATATATATATATATACATATATATATATATGTGTGTATGTATGTATGTGTGTGTATAAGGTATGTATATATGTATATGTGAGGCATAATTTTTAGTTTATCTATATTATCTCCTCCATCAAATTGAAATAAGATGTGATCTCACAACTTCTGGATATAACCTTGGACTTTAATTTTTTTACTTTTTTACTTCTTACCACTATGGACTCTCTGATGAAGTTTATGGGGACATAAACACACCAGCATCGGTTGTCAAGCGATGTTGAGGGGACAAACCTCACAACTTCTGGTTATAACCTTGGACTTTGCATTTTTACTCTTTTACTTCTTACCATTATGGACTCTCTGATGAAGTTTTGGGGTTTAATTTTTTTGTATAATCTTTTTTGCATAATTTTTGTTTGATGTGTCAACTTTGGCATACCGGACCACCAAAGTAGAAACAGCTGTAAGAGTAGAGTTGTATTTATTTATTTATTTATTCATTTATTTATTTATTCCTGTGATTGTTATAAATAGATCTTGCTGATGTTTGTCAATTGAATCTTTTCTCCATTTTCTTCCTTGCCTTATAAATTCTGGATAAACTTTTGTTTACCTCCACTTATATCTATTATTCAATTGTACTATTGCCTTGCAAGAGTAAGCATTTGGATATAAATAGATAAGCCTCCAGTAACATATTGGATATTTATTATCCCTTAGATGGTTGTCTAACCTCTAACTCATATATACTTAATTATATATATATATATATATATATATATATATATATACAGAGAGAGAGAGAGAGTGAGAGAGAGTGAGAGAGAGAGAGAGTGAGAGAGAGAGTGAGAGAGAGAGAGTGAGAGGGAGAGAGTGAGAGAGAGAGTGAGAGAGTGAGAGAGAGAGAGAGACAGATTAAGAAGACTGCTTTGAATATTTGGCACATTATCGGCTCTTAGTACTGTTGCGAAAAAGTTCATGATATATCGTTAGTATATGGTGCACTTATTGCCCACTTGACTTTTTATAATGGCGTCTGAAATACCTGATTCAAAGTCGGAGATTGTTGACATTTGATTGTAGTCTGAACGGCTTAAGAAAACTGATTGCATTATCATATGCATTACCAATGTTCTGCTATGTAGTATTTCAATCATATTATCTCTCTCTCAATCAATATACCTGTGTGTGTGTGTGTGTGTGTGTGAGAGAGAGAGAGAGAGAGTGTGTGTGTGTATGTGTGTGTGTGTGTGTGTGTGTGTGACAGACAAGTATTGAATAATAGTTTATCACGTCAGCATTTATACTCTAGCAATATCATCCATAGTACTTAATACGAGAGCTTGTGTTTTTCCTTGTTCTCGTCAATAAGCTGTCATGTCCAATGATGGTTTACTGAACGTAAGTAAAGTATCTAGAAACGTGCGCTTGCTTTTGAGTTGTGTATGTCCTAGCTACCTCTGTCGGATAGGTTATATATATAGATATGTGTGTTGTTATCTAGCCTCGTATTGGCCCCGGACGAATAACTTTATGAACGAAGGCATTCCATCGGTTGACCATCCCATCAGACAACTCAGGATAAAATTTTCCAATGTATCCTTTTCTAAGACGATAGAGTTTAGTTTTAGGGTATTTGATTGCTATTTCTTGTAGCTCGAGCGACCACTTTAGCTTCTATGTCTGAATGGTAGTAGAGCAATGTTGGTGATATTAGCTGCAGTCTGTTCCTATTTTCATCTCTCGCTTTTACAGCATTTTTTTTTTACTGTGTTGATAGTGTGAATGTATATGTATTTGTATGTGCAGCAGGAATATTAGCAGAGTCCCAAATAACAACTCACTGTCTGGGAACCGAACCACAATCACTCTTCGAGCGTAATGACAATTAATCGACACGATCATGATTTTGTTAGACATTAATGAAGTCAACAAACAATTGACCAGTCAAATTTCTGAGAGATATCACTGTATCCAAACGTAGCCAACTAAACAACACGAACGAGATTCCGTCAATGGTTGATGATATCAACAAAGAAGCGATCGCTCAAGTCTTTGGTAGAAACTGTATACCATGAATATTTTGCCTTTGGCACCGTTTTTCTTTCGTAGACCATTTCCTAAATATAGATGTAAATGTCTGCTAACGGTTACAGCTCAGCCAAGACCAACTGCTCCATGAATTTACATCAGACCACAATGACGATGATAAGGGCGATAATGGTGATGATGACGACAGTGGTCATAACACAGCATAAAGCATCTAATTGCTAGAATTTACAACACTCACGGCTACTGGGCTTGTTGGGACATAACATCTCACAAAGACTAATGAACTGATTCCCTTGGTTTATGTATCTCCTTTTCTACCGTTCGCTCACTCGGTGTCATACTCTTTTTCTGTTCCCATCAGAAGCGAAATAAATATATCGCTAAATTGGTGACCCCTGTCATAAGAAAATCCCGCAACTTCTCAGAATATTATTACACTGGTGGACCCTGCGAAGAAATGAATGCTGCAGCTTTTTTTTATCGTCGTCAGAACCTTTGCCATCTTATTGTTACATACGTATAAATGAATAGGATTGGTCAAATTGATGTAGACATTTCTGATTAGAACCCAATAAGTTTCGAAAAGTATACTAGGATCGATTCTGTCGACTAAGAAAAAAATTCTTCCAGGTGGAGCCCCAACATAGCTGCAGTCATAAACTGAAACAAGTAACAGATGAAAGATAAAGGAATACATTCAGAAATGCAGGTATGATATTATATGTATATAATGGAATATGTATATGAAAGTATTGATATTTGTGTGTGCATGTACATATGATATTTGTGTGTATATAATGGTGTATGTATATATGTATGTGATTTTGTATGTATAAATACGCGTGTGCGCTATTATGTGATGTGATATGTATATGTACATATTTGTATGTCTAAATGACTGTTAACATTTGTATGTGTAAGTGACAAAGACAGAGAAAGAGAGATTCTTTCACTCAGTTACCTTCACACTAAATGTTACCCGCCTTTATCCAGCCCACATCTCCATACACCCCGGGTTAGGTGAATGGCCTATGTAAACCAAAAGCTCACTCATCAAAACGATAAATGTTTCGTTAGTGCGTACAGTACCGGGTTCAAATTTCTGCCAATGGAAAAGTTAACCTGCCAACCGCAAGCGTTCTTTCCCCAGTTGCAAGAGTTGGGTCACATTTTTTTTTATACAAGTGTAACTCAGTATAAACACCGAACGAAAAGACTATGTTGTTCGTAAGGGATTGACTTAATGTAATCTAACATAATTATTTACGCTAATTAAATATGCGAATGACTCAAATGCCAACGTACGGAAATGAGTTGGAAATGTAATGAGCCATGTATAACATATGATTCCTCACTCCTACTTAATACTAAATATAACATTTCTGTTAAAGGACTTAAAGAATTCTTTATTGTTGATGATGTTGTTGTTACCTTGGATTACCATTGAGAAGGCTTGATTTTAAACGGCTTCTGAATTTACATTTGTTTGTGATTCAAGTGGATACTCTCTACTTAATACTTTTCTTATGATATTATTGTTATAATAAAAGAAACTATTATTATTATCATTATTATTGTTGTTGTTATTATTATTATTATTATTATTATTTTCATCATCATCATCATCATCATCATCATCCTCATCATCATCATCATCGTCATCACCATCATCATCATCATGCTGTCAGAAATACTTTTAAATACTGTTGGCATTTAAAAGTATTTCTGACTTTTGAGTGCTACTATAACACAAGCACTTTAAAGTGAAGAGAGGTGCAGTTATCGCAAATCGAAGTCGATATCAATCTATATGCAGGGAATTGGCCAACTTACGAAGATGAATTCGTTTGAATCTCTTTTCGAACAATGCTGAAGTGAGATTGTCATCATACCCAGATGGATTTCTCTGCAGATTTAGTAATGCAATTTATAGCCCTCCCCTCTGCTGCACCAGCGACTCCATCCCAACCAGAGCTTTGCAGAATAAATACTCCACAAAAGACCGCCAGCCCACTTCAGAACAGCCTGCTCGTGAAATTTACGTGTAAGTTCCTGAGCATTCCACAGATACGCGTGTCTCAGGTAGATTCAACGTGAGGTAAAATGTGACAAAGCTTGCCCTTTTGAATTACAGGTACAACTCGTTTTTTGCCAGTTGAGTGAACCGCAGCAACATGAAATAAAGTGTCTTGCTCAAGGTCACAACGCGCCGCCGGAAATCGAACTCATGATCGTGGGAAAAATATCCTAACCACTATACCACGCGCGCCTTTACACAAGTGTTTACCTCAAATAATCATCACCAAAATGCAACTCCAAGAAAGGCAACACTAACTATTAAATACATTCCATAAACGACTCTGGATTAAATTTATGTAATGAACATTTTTCATATGACGGAATTTATAAAATTGTGCAATCTCTCCATGAAGTTGTATGTATGCAATACTCATTATGGCTTAATAAAACTTCAAAAGCAATCATTTGTATTTATTCGGAAAAACCATAATTATCTTGGAAGAGTTTTTAGGCCAGTCTTTACTAACCAAAAGAATATTTTCTCTTACTTCTCATGTAGGTGGCGCATCATTTTATATTTCTGCTAGCCTCAATCGAAATCAAGCTATCCCTAGCGTTAAACAGTAAAGCTATGCTGATCAACATTCATCACTCCTTAATTAACCATCATTTAATGTATCCTGTAGTTTGTTCGGGGTTTTTTATAATGATCTTATAAGATTATCTTAACGTCCTCGGCTTCTTGGAAATTAAATGGCTGATTGCGCTCACTTTGACTGCAATCAAAAATTCTTAGTCGCATCAAACCTTACTCTACGCCATACCTCCTGTGTCTATTAACCAATTAAATATATATATATACATATATATATATATATATATACATATATATGCCCGTGTATATATATATATGTGTGCATAAATAAATATATATACACATATTTATATATGTATATGTAAGCATATACACAAAATACTCACATACATACATGTATCTATATATATATATATATATATAT
>NC_068988.1:43584225-43607468 GCF_001194135.2 Octopus bimaculoides | reverse complement strand
TATATATATATATATATACTCACTCACACACACACACACACACACATAGGTGCAATGAATTCGGAGATCTCATACTCTTCTTTTTATTCCTTCCCCCATCAAAGTATCAAATATACATTATCTAACTCATCTAATCCGACAGCATTACAAAACTAATGAAGTTCACCAGGTCAAACTGCTTCAGATTCAGTGATGTGAGAACTACGTCGACGATGACTATTGTGTATTTACAGATCAAATTTAAAACCTATTTAAGGAAGCATAGCCAATCGTACACACATGATCACACACCTACACATACACACATATATATATATATATATATATACATGCATGCATATATGTAACACACACACACACACACACACACACACACATATATATATATATATATATATATATATACATGCAAATACAAATACAAACACACACACATATATACATACTTATGCTCACGTACGCATACATATGCGTTGAAATACATACATAAATGCATGCTTACATACATCCATACATACATACATACATACATACATACATACATACAGTCTACAAGAAAGCCTTTGACTCTGTTCCCCACTCATGGATGCTAGAAGCCCTTCAACTTGCTTAATTTCTAGTGAGAATAGTCAAAGCAGAGCTGAACTAACTTCATCGTGGGCCACCATCTTCAAACTAAACGCAAAGAGTGACTGTATTATCACCGATAGAATACAGTATCACAAAGGCATATTCCAAAGAGACAGCCTCTTTGTGATGTTGTTTATACCGTCTGTAGACCCCTTGTCATTCGTGTTAAGGAAGTCTGAAGGGTATCTCACTGGTTCACAAGGAAACAGAAATACCAAAATTACACACTGTTTCTTTGGGGATGACTTAAAACTTTATGCAAAGAATATGCATGAGATGAAAAAGAGCCTTGACCTACTTACAAAATCCTCAAAGGATGTAGGGCTGGAGTTTGAAATATGAGTGTTTGAGAAAATGATACGAGTCTCTTATCAAAGACGACATCTGAACATTGTGAAGAATAAAAGCTCATCTATTATGGCCAGTACAAGACTGGGTCTAAGAATATTGGTTGCAAGGAGGCTAAGGGGGCCCACCCGAAACTACAAGGAGGCCCACCCGAAACTACAAAGGGGTCCCAACAGCAACTACAATGCCATCATTTATTGTTTTGTTTTTTAAGTATTCTTTTCAACTGTCTACAAACACAGCCAGGTTGAAATAATTAAAGCATTGTTCCAGGAGTGAATAAAAAAATTCTCAAACCCTGAGGAGATGAGCCCCTTAGATACTAACATGGGCCCCCGTATATGGATTCTAATGGCACGGGACCCCACTTGCCATCGGGCAAGTTGACAACCTGGCCAGTCCACCACCGATTATGGCTATATTCGAAGAAGCAAAGGTCTGGAAAACATCATGGAAAGAAGAGTAGAGGGCTAGTACATCAAGTGGCAGGTAAAGAACGCAATGAATGGACAATGCCACGGGCTGGATGGACAATAGTGGCAAGGCAGCTGGAGAACACGCGCTTAATCGGAAAAACTTTCGTTTGTTGTGTCATCAATGCGCTACAGGCGTACGATACATGATGACGATGACGGCGACGAATTAAACTGTAGACATTTGTACATAATAAATGGCGTCAATCTTATCTACTTGTGCATCTCACTATCATAACAACGCTAAAGAATAAAATAAATAGAATTTGGTACATCATCTCTTTATGATTGCGTTTGCCGGTTTCTTCAACGAAATGATGGGATCAGTAACAAATTTGGCGCCGGTCTCTGTGATAAGGAATTCGTGCTGCTATTCTTTGATTCTGGGATGAGTTGGTAGATTGGAAAGCAGTTGAAGATAAAATATACCATTCGACTTTTCTTTCATTACAATTTTTTTTTATCTCGCACCAATCTCGCTTGACGATTTCATTTGTGTATCTTTCTTTCTGCGACAGAGTAGTTGCGCTACCTGCAATTTCTTATTGGTAAATTATTCTGGAGCCCACATCTACAATGAGCTTTTGGTGCTCTTGCTTTGAGTATCATTATGTTGTTGAAACTACCGCTCTGGCGACATATCAAATATCGAACATCGTATACCTTCCTGGTGAGTTGGGGCTCATTAGATAATATAATGCATAATCTCATGGATGTTGCATGTCTTACATAACTGAATATATGACATTATATAATAAAATATCCTAACGAAACATTGTTGTGAGACCATACAATCCACTCACCAGTCTTATTAGTATATTACTCCACATTGAAGGTTCTACTCTATTTTGGGATATTCTTGGATTTGCAGATTACCAAACGCCAATGTACTTCTCTTCATTGAGGAAGTCGTCACTAATGGAATGGATCGTTGATTTGTTGTTTTGTGTTATACTGTCAAGCAATCAAGTGCCTCGATATCTGAATAGATACCCTCCAATCACTGACTTGAGACCCCCTTCGGTCATGACTGACCATGTGATTGCACCTAGAAAGTTACCCGCCGGGTAACAAGTCCGGGCAAAGTTGTTTTATGGAAGACCAGCAATTGCCCATGCATACCGGCCTCCCCTCTCAACGCCACCAGTGTTATCCAAGGGAAAGGCAAAGGCCGATACAGCTTGGCACCTGTAAAAATTTGGCAAGATTTGATGCAGATTCTCTGCTCAGCTTTCTCTATCATGGTCAATGTGACAATCACACGCTACACACCTTCCTTCCAAGCACTGCTGTAAACAGCAAAAGTGAGCTAGGACCTTGCAAATTTAGTACACACGCACAGCAGCGTTCAAGGTTAATCTGTGCCAAACGGCTTTACGCAACGTATTTTAGCTTCGTTACCATGGCAACAGTCCGGCTACTTATTGATCAGACCACGTACATACTGTTTTCTTCGAGAATTTTTCGACTCTGTTCTGGTGCTTCTTGTTGTCTTCGGTTCGGTTTACACATTGTGTTCTTAAGCCTTTTGTTGTCTTTGTTCTGAATTATCTAGCTTTCGGCGTTTAGCTAGCATTTTGATTAAAAGTTTTAATCAAATTATCAATTAGCTGTCAGTCAAGTTAATGAGAAATCTAAAACTAAAAAGTACAGAAATTTGCATTTCATAATTATTTGTCATTTCTTTATTATTTGACAATTCATAATTTCTTTTCTTCAAAATTGTTGGTGTGTTTCTGTTATGTTTCTTTGTGTTACTGGTTCACTACACAAGTCATTTTCTTCAAGTCTTTGGTACTTTTCATCTGATTTTTTCTTGCTTTCGACGGTTCGCTTCAAGCATTTATTGTCTATCAATCGACAGTACAAATGGTACAGTCACATGAATAAAAACGACAAGCAATAAATGTCATTGTGAAATAAATTGATTCCTGTTTACGAAAAAGAACCGTATTTAGCTAATGAACATTTCGTAATTACTTTGTGGGTCAAGGTGACGAGCTGATAGAATTGTTACCACGCCGGACAAAATGTTTAGTGGAATTCCTTCTGGCTCTTTACATTCTGAGTTCAAATTCTGCCGCGGTTGACTTTGCTTTTCATCCTTTCGGGGGGTCAATAAAATAAGTACCAGTTGATCACTGGGGTCGATGTAATCGACAAACCCCTCCACCTAAAACTGCTGGTCTTGTGCCAAAATTGGAAAAAATAATTACGATGCAAATGTAATATTTCAGAGGTGGCTAAAGCAGCGAGCTGGCAGAATCGTTAGCACGCCGGACAAAATGCTTAGCTGCATTTCGTCCGCCTACATGTACTGAGTTCAAATTTCGCCGAACTCGATTTTGCCTTTCACTCTTTCGAGGTCGATAAAATAAGTACCAGTCATGTACTGGGGGTTGATGTAATCGACTTACCAACTCCCCCAATATCGCTGACCTTGTGCCAAAACTGGAAACCAAAATATCTGGAATATCTTTTATCGATGTAAAGCGTTCGTCCTGGATAGGATTTGAACACGGAGCTAACCTACTGTTTGCTCCGTGTTCAAACATTTTCCTCAACAAAGCAATAGGAACCAATTTTTTGGTAAATAACTTATTAGTCACATGCGTTGTTGCTTTTTGCATTTTTTTTCTATTTTTCTGGATCCTTGAAACTCATACGACCACTTACCGGGTTTCCATGTGTTATAAGGGATCTAGATCACAACATTTTCCTGAATTCTCTGTCCTGAATCCCTGCAGGATTCAGAGCAGAGAATTTTGAGTGAAGGAAACAAATCGATTCGATTGATCGCGGTACTTGATTGGTTCTTTATCAAACCCGAAAGGATGAAACGTAAAATCGATCTCAGTGGTGTATGAACTCAGAACATAAAGAACCGGAAGAAACGCCGCTTAACATTTTGTCCGACTTGCTAACGATTCTTTCAGTTCGCCGCCGTTGTGCGTCATTTAAAATATTTTATTTTGAAAAATGCATATTGCTCAGACAAATGGGAGAAAAAATCGACAGAATTTTATATCCTATTCAAACGACCTACCTTAATTGTTCAAAGTTCTTGAGAAAGATATCAACGCAACAATGTCATTTCAATGTAACTAACAATTTCATAAAGTCTTTTATTTTCCTCCTTTTGTGCTTAAAATATCACTTTGGGCTGGCTGCGATTATGCAGTAAATTCAGTCGCCTGAGTGATTTGTTTCAACGGTATGAAGTAGAGAGAATAGAAATATCTAAAAACTAAATTCAGTTCGTGTACTCAATGAATTTTAAAATATTGGGTTGAGGAATAATTCATGAGCGTTTTTTTTTCTTTCAAATTTAAAAATGGCCGCAGAAATAAAATGCATTGGCAAAATGTTTTATGTTATTTAAAAGAGAATTGATTTTTTCTCTACAAGATAGTGTTTTGAGTTTTTAATTTTATTGATTTTTTATGTATTTTCAGATCATTAAAATGGAATGTCAAGTGGACAAAACTGAGCATTTTCGACACCATTTGTTTTGTGCATTTCACTCGGGATGCAGCAGAGATAAACTTTAATGATCATAGTTTTCTTTAATTATCAAAATGCTTAGCAAATGGAGTTTCTTATTCATTCATTTCTATTGGGAATTGGATCGATTCATGAATGTTATTGATAAAATTATTGATGGCTGGATTCAGAAGACCGATTTTGTATAGGAATAATGTCTATTTCCTAAACGCCAAAACCTTGTTGGTCGGTGTTATCAATAGACTATAAATTTTTGCCGAAATTTAAAACTGCTGACTCTGATTTTAGATGAATATATTGAACCGGATACTGTAAAAACATTGGAGATTCGATGACAGGCCATCGACACTAAATAACTGAGTGTGGCATCTACATTTTCTATAATGTAAATAGCAGCTGTCACAAGATATATTTTATGAAACAATTATTATATCGTATTACGGTGCCCAGAATTAACTCCCTCTAAAATTATTTTTAAGCGTAACATAGCAAAACTACTCGTTATATCCGTTGCCACCCATTTTTCTTTCTATCCCTCACAACCCATTTTTCTTTCAACATTTACGTTTTAGGAAATCATGTTGTAAATATGTCATAGACCACCGCACAGCCTATACAATACATTAAATCATTTGCCATGATAAAATTGCTTGCGGATTTTAATGATAAACACAATAATAATGAATATGTATACCATTGTGTTGAAGCGCGCTGACATAGCTGTTAAATTAGACATTATAACATTTAACAAATGTGTAAAATATTTTATTTGGATTCACTGGAATAGAATATATTCACAATTATTTTGGTAAAGATATTGACAAGACACCTAAAGGAGTTCATATAAACACTTTACAGAAAATATCAATACTGGGAACTGTAAATGTTATTGGATTATGCTCCTAAAGCATTCGTTAACCTTTAATATTTGTAGCCATGTTTTTAAATATGTAACAAAAGAAACGTTTACATATTACGTTTGAAATATGGAAATGTTACATTAGGTTTAGAAAAAGAAGCATTTGATCGGTCTCACAAACTTATCTTAATGATAACAACGACAACAACAATAACAATAATAATAATAACAATAACAATAATAATAATAATAATAATAATAATAATAATAATAATAATAATAATAATAATAATAATAATAATAATAATATTAATAATAATAATAATAACAACAACAATAATAATAATAACCTTTTCTGCTCATACTACATTCTGTTGTCTTAAAAATTAGAAAAAATTTGGATAATATAATCCGGTGGTATATTTATGTCGTCGTCATTGGCACTCCGTCGCTTACGACGTCGAGGGTTCCAGTTGATCCGATCAACGGAACAGCCTGCTCGTGAAATTAGCGTGCATGTGGCTGAGCCCTCCACAGACACGTGTACCCTTAACGTAGTTCTCGGGGATATTCAGCGTGACACAGTGTGACAAGGCTGGCCCTTTGAATTACAGGCACAACAGAAACAGGAAGTAAGAGTGAGAGAAAGTTGTGGTGGAAGAGTACAGCAGGGTTCGCCATCATCTCCTGCCGGATCCTCGTGGAGCTTTAGGTGTTTTCGCTCAATAAACACTCACAGCGACCGGTCTGGGAATCGAAACCGCGATCCTATAACCGCAAGTCCGTTGCCCTAACCACTGGGCCATTGCGCCTCCACGATCTATTTATATATAGTGAGTGAAACAAAGTCGAAATGGTCATGTTTAGAACTCTTTGATCTTAAGTCTTCTCGACTACATATGAAACGGATCTAAACAAGAATAACAACTACAACAATATAAAGACTTTATGAACGAAATAAAAATGCAACGTCTTCTGAATGTGTAAAATTATTAAAAGTCGAAGTAAATGTTTACTAGAGTGATACAGGATGAGCTTGAAAGGAATTCTTAATTAATGTCATTATCTTATGAAATAATTATATGGGAAGAAAAGACAACGTTTTCAGATGAATATGCCATAAATGCATTGTATTATGATTAACAAAGAGGATGTTAGGCAATATACTGAAAATGTGTTGTGTTGTAAGTACTTGTTAATTGATAATGGATAATTCAAGATAGGCAATGCAAGATTTACATTACCATCACTGTATAGATATATACAGAGCATGCCTAAATATATAGTGTAGCCAAATCTATAGCAATGAGATGACAAGTGTTCCAGCTGATCTGATCAACGGAATAGCCCTCTCGAAAAATTAACGTGCGAGTGGTTTAGCAATCCACAGGCACGCAGACCCTTAACGTACTTTCTCGGGAAGATTCAGTTAGATACAGAATAGAACAGGACTAGCTCTCTAAATTACGAGTGAAACTCATTTTTGTCGGCTGACTAGACTCAGGCAATGTGAAATAAAGTCTTGCTCGAGAGACACAATGCGCTGCAAGGAATCGAACTCACGATCTTACGGTCGTGTGGCGAATGCCCTATACACTAAATCACGCGCCTTCACATGCGTACCAATGCTGTAAGTTATTTTTCAGATATCAGTGGAGGAGTGCTACAAGAACTTCGGAATGGATGAAAATATATCCAGTGACGTCACTGGTAACAAGGAACGCGGAGTTAGGAAACAACACAGGAATAAAAATAAAATGGTTCTTTATAAGCAATACATCGGTGTTCTACAGTGTGTATCTTTTATCTTTTGTTTCAGAGAGCGGCCATGCTGAGGTACCACATTGAAGAATTTTAATCGAACGATTCGACCCCATTACTTTTTGTTTCAGACCTGGGACTTGTTCTATTATTCTCTTTTGCCTAACTGTTAAGTTACGGTTGTCAAGTGGTGGTGAGGGACAAACACAGACACAAGGACACACACACACGTACTCATATATATATATATATACATACATACATACGATGGGCTTCTTTCAGTTTCCATGTCAACTCACAAGGCTTTGGTCGGGCCGAGGCTATAGAAGACACTTGCCCAGGGTACCCCACAGTGGGACTGAACCCGCAACCAAACTTGTGACTACCAAACTCACCAGGCTTAAATCCCATGAACTACAACGTTTGGAAGTTTGTTGAAAGGGGGACTAACCAATATGCTCGCAATACCATAGCTTCACTGAAGGCTACCATTGTCCAGGTAATCTTTCATCCTTTCGGGGTCGATAAATTAAGTACCAGTTGCGTACTGGGATTGATCTAATCGACTGGCCCCCTCCCCAAAACTTTCGGGCCTTGTGCCTAGAGTAGAAAAGAATAATGACCCCCTGCTGTCTTACGGGGAGATTTAGTGAATGTTTATAAAAACTTAAGGGAATAAACTTCTACAGAAAATCCGACGGGACCCTAATACAGATATGTACAGTTATACTTAACCAAAACCTGGCGTCCCCTGCTGCTCCATTGATGCCTCGAAGGTATTGACTCGTCTTTCCTTCGCGGCGTATCAACAACTGGAGAAGTGGTAAGTGTACTTGGAGCTCGGCACTTGTTTCTGGAAACAGCTCAGGTACAGTAAAGGTGGCGATACCGTCGACCGTGACGAAAAATGCCATTTAAGCAGGACGTATGTTTCACATAATAACTTTCCAGAATCTTCGTGAAGAAAAATGATCTTTACAACTGTACTGCCTTCAATTAAGATTTCTTATCTATCCTCAAAGCAGGACTTGAATTCGTTACATAAATATTACACATCCTCTTGTTCATATAACAGATTCTGTGGAGAAACGAAATAAATGGTTTGTAACCTTCGGTTGCCAATTATTATGGAGAAAGAGAAAATATAGTTCTTTCTGTCGTTCGAAATTTAATTTGATTATTCATAACTGGTGACAGGAATTCGGTAAAATCTAATAAAAAATTCACTCCTGCCGGGTTCTATTGTTAAGTTTATTCTTTGTTCTATTTTTGTTTTCGTTCTTTTTCTTTACTTTTCAGAACACACTAACTTTCTCTGGTATTTATATAATTCAGTTTCTATTGTGGTTTCAGTATCACATATTTTAGCTGCTTTCCTGACTAATACAATATTTGTCATACACGTTATTTTTTTTCCTGCTCATTCTATAAACGTTCCTAAAATTTCTCGGCACATTCATTAAAACACTATTCAATACAATGGTCGATATTTTGTTTATTATATCTATAAAAAAATGGTTCGGTGTTAATATGGAATGAGAACTATTGAACATTTTAAAACTACACTCCCAGGAATAATTTTACATGACTGAGAATCATAATTTTATACATTAAATTTATTCTTTGATTTGTTTCACGCATTGGACTGCGACCGTGCTGGGGCACCACCTTCAAATGTGTGACATGAACAAAACGGCACTAGTACTTATGATTTTATTTAAGTGTAATAAAAAAAAATGTATTTATACTTATCGATCTCTTTTGCCAAATCGCTGAGTTATGGCGGAGTAAAGAAACCAACACTGGTTTCTCCACTGATTTTCTCCAAACTTGGAACATACATTACATTTGTTCCAGACATGGCTTTAGACTTTAAAAAATTTTCACATAATGAGTAACGGGCTGCCTGGGGGCAGAGGATACCCTTTCGTGGGCTACATGGATAAGGGAGGTAACTTTTTGCGAAGTAACTTTTGCATCACTTTTATATCGCCACTCTTGTATGTGCCTTTGTCCCAGCTGTTGGCCCATTTGGTATATAGGGGAGTTTGATTCCGCTACCCTCATCTGCACTTCATGTCGGGTTGTCGGTTCATCCGGCATTGTGGAGAGGAGGAGGATGTCTAGTTCCTTTTTGAGGACATCTACTTCCACCTTATGCAGATTTCTTAATTTTTGTGGCAGGGCACACATATATATACAAAAATTAATATAAACAGCCATGCGCAATATGTTACCATAAAGAAAAAATATAATTGTCACTATATATATATATATATATATATATATATATATATATATATATATATATATATATATATATATATTCACACAAAAAAACAAGTTATTGATTCCGAGTCTTTCAATGCAATTGCTTCCTCGATCATAATAGTACAAGCCATCACATCAGATGTAAATATCGAAATATGAAAATAATAACCCTACACAAACATACACACGGACACAGACACAGACATGCACACACACACACACACGCACGTACATATATATATATATATATTCGTAGAGAGACGGAGAGAGGGAGAGAGAAAGGGAGAGAGAGAAAGAATGATGCTCAAACAGTAATAGAGACAGTGCATGAGAGAAGGGAGAAGTAATAACATAAATTGTTATAGAAATTGCGATTGGAGCAAAATCAAGCGTGCAGGAAATAACAAAATATAAAGCATTCAGAGAGGAATAAGAAAAAAGTAAAATTAAATATAAGTAGATTATATAAATAAGAATAAAAATAATAATACTGATAAATAGGAGACTAGGAAAACAACATTTTAGAAAAGAATGCCTCAATGGAATAAATAAGCGGGAACCGAAAAATATTGAGTAAAGGGGATAAAAGAAATGCAAAATATTAAAAAAGAATGGTAAAGAAATATGAAATATAAAAATTTATAAAATGTGTAAGGAAAAAAATTAAAAATTAAATATAAAAATTAAATTGGGTCACAAATAAATAATAAGAACTAAGAAATAAAAAAAATATAAAAATGAAGTTAAGGCGTGGCTGTGCGGTAAGGAGCTTGCTTTTCAACTACGTGGCTCCGAGTTCAGTCTCTCTGCGTTGCACCTAGGGCAAGTGTCTTCTATTATAGTCTCGTGCCGACCAAAGCCTTGGTATCAATATACCTACGTGTGTGTCTTTATGTCTGTTTGTCCCCCACCACCACTTGAGAACCGGTGTTAGTGTGTTTACGTCCTTGTTACCTAACAGTTCGGCAAAAGAGACCCGATAGAATAAGTACCATGCTTAACACAATAATAAGTACTGGGGTTGATTCACTCTACTAAAAATTTCTTCATGGCAGTGCCCAAGCATGGCCGCAGTGTAATGACTGAAACAAGTAAAAGATAAAAGACATAGAAAATAAAGTTAAGAACTACATATAAATATGATATCTTGTTGACAGGTCAAAACAACGCAGCATCAGGTTACAGATGGAACAAGGCCGATAGCAAAATAACGCAATCAACCAGTAGTTGCTATGGTTAATGTGGGAAGCGAGGAAGGCTGTTTAATAATGTCCCTAGAGAACTTACTCCAACTGATATGCTTTGATGATGTTCACTGACATACATGGCACATATGCAATAATGCCAAACTTACGTAGATATACAAATAGACAAGAGATTAATATTGATATCAATACGGCATTATACAAAAGAAGACGGACGAAATGCCGCTAAGCATTTTCAATTTCGCTTTATTTGTTTACTATTTCTACCTACGTTAATTTGTCCCTTTCTTTCTACCATCGCTTATATGTATATGTATCACAAAAAGCCTTTCTACCATCGCTTATATGTATATGTATCACAGAAAGCCTTTCTACCATGCTTATATGTATATGTATCACAGAAAGCCTCTCCAGCGGACTTGGCTAACAGACCGCATGGTAATCCAATGCGGCGGAATATAATGCAGTGTTCTATGCACCAAAAATCTAGGATATCCGATCGATGGGAATATTTCAGGAAGAATATATAAAACATAAAATGACAGGAGGAATGAGAAACGAATATAGTTATTTAACCACTTACCATCTTTAGGATTACGGCCGTTTCACAACCTACATCATGTAATCATAAAAATTTGTATGTATAGCCAGAATTTAAGCATTGGCGTAATCACGATGATTTGGTGATCTGATGAGCTAGCTTTCTTTATCTGCATTGATTTGTAAATATACAATTGTATTATGTAATTCTGTAGAATGCATATTAATTCAGACATGTAAACACTGAAACTATAATTACATGATGAAGGTTGTGAAACGGCCATAATCCCAAGAATGATGAGTGGTTAAATAAATATATTCACCTCTCATATATATATATATATATATATATATATATATATATATATATATATATATATATATATATATAAAGTTAAAAAAAGAGAGAGGTGTATAGAACAGATTTTGCTTTCGTGTCTATTTCATCATCTTTCGCCAACTTTAAGAAATAGATTCTCGAGCGTTGACAACGAGTGTTTAGTGCAACATCGTTCTTTGTTTATATTTATTATCTTCATTCTGCAATCATTGTCTTAATTAGTGTCATTAGTTAAATCTTAATCCTAATTATTGTAGTTAAAATTCCCATTGATGTCGTCCTTCATCTTATCATCATTAATAAGCATCATCAACCAAGGTGTATATCGACAACTAACAATTAACATTTTCACATATTACCACAGATTTCGCTGCTAACAAATGATTATTTAGAATGTGCTGATCGCCCATTGTTGTAGCTAAAAGAGGAGGAAATATTACACAAAAAATAAATTTGAAATATCTTCAAATTCTATCAGCAACAGACTGATTCTTCTTTGTGACTAAAGGGAAAATCTATTGTATTGAATTTCAAAAAACAACCTTACACTTACACAAACTATAAAAGCTAATATAAGTTTCTAACTTGAATACTTATGCACACTGAAACAAAACAATACAACACAATATTTTGTCTGTCTGAGACACAGAGACATAGATCTAGTGATACGGGAGACATTGTGTTGATAAAGGAGACAGCAACTACAACAACACTAATTATTATTTCCTGCAAGGGAACATATATATATATATATATATATATATATATATATATATATATATATGGGGGGGTTGTAGATGTGTCTATGCACATACATACATATGTGTGTGCGTGCGTGTGTGTGTAAGTGTGTGTGTATATGTATGCATGTATGTATGAAAGGAAATATTTTCTTTCCTAATATCTATTATTTATGTATAAATAAATACATACGTATATACACACTCATCTACATATACATACATACATGTGTATGTGTAATATTTCCTAAGTACTTATCGATTAACGTATATAAAAATATATTCATTTTGACGCAAGATAGTTCTGTGAAAGTATTGTTAGAAACTGCTGCTGCTGCTGCTGCTGCTGCTACATTGAACATAAAACAGAAATCTGTCTTATCTTTATCATTTACTGGTGCACACACAACACCAAGGTATTATTCTAAATTACTGATTTCCTTGATTATCGATAGATCAATCAGAAGGTCAAATGTTCCAGTTGGACCGGTCGTACAAAGAACAATAATTGATGCTACTAGCTTGTATCCTTTATCGCTTATCTTTTACTAAGTTTCAATCATTAGAGTGCGACCATGCTGGGGCACCACCTTTAGAAATTTTAGCTGAATGAATCGACCCCAGTATTTTTGTTGAAGCCTAGTATTTATTCTATCGGTTCCTTTTTGCCGAACCGCTAATTTACGGAGACCTAAACACGCTATCACCGGTTGTCAAGCGGTGCCGGGGACAAACACGGACACAAAGTCACGCGTAGGTATAGACATATTCGACGGGCTTCTGTCAGTTTCCGTCTATCAAACCCACTCACAAACTTTTGTGTCGGCCCGAGACTACAGAAGACACTTGCCCAAGGTACCACACAATGAGACTGAACCTGTAGTCATGTGGTTGGGGAGCGAACCTGCTCCTAAGCATATTACTACTTAGCACAATATTTGAGTGGTTATTTACACGTAAGAAATAAAATGTTAAGGGGTATTCCTAATCCTACCCTAACCGTAACCCTAATCCTACCCTAACCGTAACCCTAATCCCACAGTTCAGAGTAGACTTCTCTATAATCTTTTATTTTTATCTTATCTTTATCTTTATCCAGGGTCGGTTTTTGTTCTTGTCTGTTCTTTACCTGGCGGTTCAGATCAAAGCAAATTCAGAAACGTTTAACCGAATCTCAGTCATTCACATACTCAAGTTTTAGAATTCCATTCCGAATTCGGAGAATCGAAATGTAAATCGGTTATGTTTGAATGAAATTCCTACTTCTTAAAATCATGTCCTAGTCTTCAGTCCGATGCCTGTGTATCGCACCATTTCATTTCAGTTTGATAACATCGTCTCTATGTAAAGAGATTTCAGCTAAGACCGCGAATGCGCTCAGTCAACTTTTCAAACATGATGCAGATCAATAATGACAGAACAGAACAAATCTGCAAGGAATGAGCAAAAGTCATTAAAGGCATCGATAAATACAGACAACTTATCTCTCACCTAATTTGCCTGAATTCTAGTAAGTTCAATATTTATCAAACACTACTCCCCTCGTTCTATTCGTGTTGCCTTATCACAAAAATAACGTCCTATCTGTTAACAAGTTTCTCATGACGTCAACGTACTTAAATCACGAAACACACGTGCTTAATGCTAGCAGAATACTTTCGCCAATACACAATGCTTTTCAACACAGACACGTTCTGCTTTTACGGAGACTGTTTTCGCATTGTTGTCACAATATATTCATATAACCTAAGTATTTAGTTCAATTCCTCATGAAACATTACACATGAGCAAAGCTATGTTGTTAAGAAGCTCGCTTTGCACCCACGTGGTTTTGAGTTCAGTCTCCTTACGCGACACCTTGAGTAAATGCCTTCGACTATATCCTCGGTATAATCAAAGCCTTGTGAGTGGTTTGCCTGGAAACTCATTGTATGTCTATGTATTTCGGTTTGTTCCCACATCAACCGGTTCGACAAAAGAGACAAAACAGGTTACGGCGATGAGGTTTCCAGTTGATCCGATCACGGAACAGCCTGCTCGGGAAATTAACGTGCAAGTGGCTGAGCACTCTACAGACACGTGTACTCTTAACGTAGTTCTCAGCGAGATTCAGCGTGGCACAGTGTGTGACAAGGCTGGCCCTTTGAAATACAGGTACAACAGAAACAGGAAGAAAGAGTGAGAGAAAGTTGTGGTGAAAAAGTACAGCAGGGTTTGCTACGATCCCCTGCCGAAGCCTCGTGGAGCTTTAGGCGTTTTCGCTCAATAAACACTCACAACGCCCGGTCTGCGAATCGAAACTGCGATTCCACGACCGCGAGTCCGCTGCCCTAACCACTGGGCCATTATGCCTCCATATTCATACCAATAATAATTGGAGCACTAGGTTTTGTTAGTAAATGCTTAAAGGGGAATCTGGATAAACTGGGATTTTCTATTTTGTAATAGAAAGGGAAATTGACCGGCTAATTCGTACATTACAAGTGCAATCGGTGAGTGGAACAGTAAAAATACGCAAGACTTTTCTCAAGTTCCAAATGTGAATTTGTCTGTGTTAACTACATCACCAGAATGGAGCCTTGTTTCTTTGTTGGAAACTGACCCCCTCATCAGTAGAAGATATATAATAATTAAAAGATAGAAGAGGCACGCATACATATATACCAAAACAAAAATTATACTAATGGAATCTTTTAGACTGCCCAACAATCCTAATTATAGCATGTGACAAAGCCCAATTTGGAAGTTTCATCTCTATCCGAACTCATAGGGGAACCACAAGCAATAACCAGCAATCTAACCACATTTTAAAAACACAAACCATACATTAAACAGTGTATACGAATAGAGATGACACAATGTCTAAATGTCCCTCCAGCATGCCATTTCTATTCATGGAGCTTGTTCTAAATTTTCTTGCAGATAATCTTCTTATAATTGATTAATGTTATCCGATTAGAAACATTCAATTTACAGTTAACTTCTATAGAAGCTTCATTTACTTTTCTCTCTGCTTTTATTCTTTTCTATTTTTATTTCTCTTCTATTTTTTCTTTAAAAATTCCTTTTCACTTTCCTTCTTTCATTTACATCTTTCGTTTCTTTTTCTTTAAATATTTCCTAACTTTTATTCTTTTGCTTCTCTTTTCTTTTCCAAGTTCCTGGTTTCTATAGCTCCTTAGCTCCTTTTCATTTCCTAATAATATATTCCCTTTATATATTTATCTAGCACGCTAGTTATATGCATATATATATATATATATGTTTATAGCTATGTTATTAAGTAACTACTTGTCTGGCTATTCTTTGCCGTTTAATACTTCCTGATTGTGTGTTTTTATCTTCACTAAAAACACTCTACAACCATTTCCTTCGTTTTGAAGTTCATTAACTAACTTCTTTGGTCGTAAATAGGTCGATTAATCTAACATTGGTTGATAGCTTCGATTAATGTTACTGATTGTCGAGAAAGCGAGGTGATAAACGAAAGACAAATATAGTCGCATATGTTTGTGTATCTATATATGTATCTATGTACATATGTAGTTATTATATATATATATATAATGTAATATAAAGCTGAAGCAAATTAACACCAAATATACAGTGCGTGTGTTTTTATTGGCTAAACTGGCAATATGACCATCCCCAAGTACAACAACATATATATATATATATATATATATATATATATATATATATATATATATATATATATATAGTTAAAAAAAAACACAAAAAACAATAACAAAAAAACAACAAAGTGAGGACGTGATACAGATAGTGTTATTGGACGCTCGGGAAAGGAAAATATATATATATATATACATACATACATACATACATACATACATACATACATATATACGTATGCTTATATATGTATATATAAAGATAGATAGATAGATAGATAGATAGATAGATAGATAGATAGATAGATAGATAGATAGATAGATAGATAGATAGATAGATAGATAGGACGAATGAAACTAAAAAGAAAAGCGATAGGAAGGGAGAAATAAGCAATGAGAGAGGATCATAAATTGATTGAGACACAAATAGGTAGAGAGATAGGTATATAAATATATAGAGGGAAGAGAAAGAGAAAAGGAAGGCATTATGTGAGCGTGTGTGTATGTTTGTGTGTGCGTGAATGTGTGAATATGTGGGAATGTGTGTGTGTGTGTGTGTGTGTGTGTGTGTGTGTGTGTGTGCGTGTGTGTGTGTGTGTGTGTGTGTGTGTGTGTGTGTGTGTGTGTGTGCATGCGTGCGTGCGTGCGTGTATGTGAGTGTGTGTGTACGTATATTGATAGAACTTAATTACAGACATGCAGCAGTACAGAAATGGATGTTCTTAAAAAGTGAAATTAGAAAATGCGAAAATATCGAAAAATAAATGGGAAAATATTATTTGCAAAAAACAGAAAAATAACGCCATAAATAGACCTGTAATAGTGAATTCCAACACATTTCATGTGTCTTACGTTGTTTTAATTAAGTCTCACCCTTCAATTGTTCAGCAATTAAGTCACACTTTTCAAATATTCACAGACACTGAATTTCATGTTAATTGTTTTATAAGAATTTGAATGAAAATTGACAGAAAAATAACGAGATATGATAAGATTAAGAAATGCAGTTATTTTCGTTGACAGAAAATATTTTCTAACGTTCTCAGATTAAGCAATATTAAGCTTTCTTTTAGTTATTTTGTTTGTAACTTTATATTTTTTTTGCGTTTATATTTGTTACTGAAAGTTTCAATGATTATATCTTTTTTGCGCCAAAGTAACACTTCCGAAAAAATGGTTTACAAAGCAACGGTTACATAACAATCGGAATATAGAAAATAGGATCTTCTTAATTTGTCGCCTCGACTTGAAAGAAAACAAAGTAGCTGAATCGCAAATCTTAAATCTCTCTTAACCCTTCGTGGGCCGGTGTGGTACCTTGGAACCCCAGCAAATGTTAGAAGTTACGCAACTTTTATATTTTTTATATAAATGATTTTATATCTCGTGACTTTTATTGTCAATAGTTTATGTATGCACATATAAATTTCGAGTTAATAATTTCCAGTCATGTGGATGTATTAGCATAAAATATGGGCGATTGGGGTCCAACTGGACCCCATTAGCCTTCTGTGAAATCTTTTTTTTTCAGTACTTTTTTCAGATATTCTGATGAACTATAAATCAATTTTCTTCGTGTTTGTATTGGTATGAATCGATATACTAAATAATTTTGTATTGTTTTATATTTAGTGCTATATGTATAGTTTATAAAACTATAAAGAATGTTGATTTCTTTCAATATAGGTTTTTTCATTCAATAAATTATATATTAATTACTCTCCATTAATCTCTAATTACAAATAGATTCCTATAAAATGCTAAATTTCTTGCTCTGCATCATGCACTCACACATATATTACAAGATTAAACAAATAACACTTTATGGATAGTGCGGAAACGCGCAAAAATAAAAGGGGGTCCTTCGAGACCCCAATGGCCTTTTGTGTAATTTCAACCCCACCGGCCCACCAAGGGTTTGATCACACCCTTTCGAGTTATAAATGGGGTAAGTGATCAAGGTGATCAATTCTGGTCAATCTTAGGATAAACTAGGGATAAAGAAATAAAGATCAATAATAAATAAGGAAGTTAGATAACCTAATTTCATAAAGTGGTTCAGAAACTGCCGTATTTCGTTTTATTGTCATTAGTTATTGAAAGGCGAGGAGTTGGCAGAACCGGGCGAAAAGCTTAGCGGTATTTCGCTTTCTTTTTATTCTGCGGATACCAGCTGACCGCTGGAGTCAATGTGACTGACTAGCAATTCCTCTTCGAAATTGTTGGCTTTGTTCCAAGATTAGCAAGAATTATTATTATGACTATCATCATTATTGACTAACCTAGCTTTCACACATTTTTTTATTTACATCGCTCTCAGATTCTAGTTCTCTATGGCAATTTCAAACGAAAATTCTTCCTTTCTAATAATTGCCAATCAAAATTTTAATTATCTTTGGATGATCAACTGATACCCAGAAGTAAACAAAAGAGTTTTGTGTTTTACACGTATCTTCATTTGTTTTATATTTTGACGATATTTTATATTAAAATGTCTACCAGATTCATCAACCGAATATACAACAACGTGCAAAACATAAAAGACAGCACAAAAAAAAAATTGCGCCACAGAATGTATAGTTACAATGAAAAGAAGGAAGTTAAAAACATTTAGTTAATGAATGATTAACATTTAAAATGAATATTTTAAAGAAAAAAATATTTCGAACGTTAACGAATATTTCAAACCATAGCGGTAGCAACAACAACAACGCTCGCGCACAGACAATGTTAGACAATGTTAGACAATGTTAAACAATGCATAGAGTAACAGAGTTAAAACAGCTAACTCTGTCTCTTCGTCAAACACATACAATCTTTATATCTGGCAAAGCTCCAAAAGAAAATCACCTTGAGAATTGTACGAAGACAGACTTTTATTCCTTGAGCGTAAAGAGAAAAATAAGGAGTAAAGAAAAAATAACATATCTGTGTCATCAGAAAAGCAGTAATGGTTTCTAATGACCATAAAAACAGCAGTTGGGAAAAAACGCTAGAGGAAATACTGGGAGATGTTCTCGAAATTGTGAGTTGTAAAGCTTATAGTACTATCGTCTGTACGTTTAGGACCTAGACACAGCCAAGGCACAGGTTGAAATAATTAGATACACCTCTGCACATACAACATGGTTCCAGTGTATGAGTCAGAGAAACAAAAACGTAACGCTCGGCGATATTGGAAACTAATATGTAGATTGGTGGCTTGTCAAAACATTCCATTCAATCAATCTTCCCTCGACTAATGACTGAATGGAATAAGATAAGATTAAACTGAATATCAACTTCATCGATCTCACAAAGTCTGCGTATGTCTTCAAAGATAATGGTCACTGCCTCTCCTTTTAACTCTTCATAACTGACCTATACAAAAAAATATTGATTCAAGAAAATTACTATACTGATCAACAACGATAATGTTGTCAGCCAACAAGAACACAGACCCGACAGAGTAAACCAATGCTCAAAGTGGTTCCTTCCGTGACGATCCCATCTAATCTTTACAGACATAAAACTATTTTAACATTTATATTATCAAATGTGAATCTCTTTAAGAAAAAAGGATGTGATTTGAAAGAGATTTTACTGCTTATTTCTGCAAATTTAGATGCTTTCTCATTCGCTTGATGATGATGATGATGATTATGATGATGATGATTATGATGATGATGATGATGATGATGATAATCGCGTATATTTTTATAGACTTCCTTTGATATCTTCTTTAATTCAGAATTGTTTAATTCGAAACCTTAAGCGTTTTCAATTGTCTCACTGACATTATCTACATTTTTTTTCTCTATTTGAAGTAGTTTATTTTATTTTATTTTCAGAATCCTATTTCTTATCGCTACTCATTACAAAAAGGCATAAGATTCTTGGAACAGACTGACTGGTTCTATAGTCAATCTAATGATTCAATCCTCTTGATAAAGTTATATACTTTTATACGCTTCCATTACTTTTTTTATATTCTATATTTTTATTTTATTTACCGTCTTTAGAACTTATCATCCAACTCAAATTTCTTTACGTGAACAAAAGAGACTTTAAAATCAATATTGATATTGGTGTTCCGAGACTGAATACGTTAAATCATTGCATGTCAGTGTTTAAGGAGATATTGAACTCCAAAAATACATATCATCGGGTCGCCATGCGCAATATATCCAGATACATTTACAGGGATAAGAAATTTGCTTCGCAAAAATAATGGTTTCATGCTTAGCCACATTGTGTAGGACAGCGTGAGAGTATCAACTGTCATTGTGTCAGGTGGGCCAAAGATTCGTGAGTGAAATTTGGTTTAGTAAAAACTGTATGGAAGCCGATGGGAATGAGAAACTGGATCAGTCGCACGCTTTAACGATATTACTCGGCCCATTGCTGTCTCTAGTGAAGTCCACTCTGTTGAAAACATTCGAGCCAGGACTCCAGTCTGAGGATAATTTCCTCCTTTTCTCTCATAAATCTAGGAGGCTTTTAAAAGGTGCCCTTTTTCTTCTAAGTCACTAGAAATGGATTGTAATAGCCATTGAATATTGGGTTCAAATTTTGGCACAAGGCTGGCAATTTCGGAAGATGAGGTAAACCGATTACATCGATCCCAGTGCTCATTTTATCGATCATCAAGAGGGTGAAGCAAAGTCGACCTCGGCGGAATTTGAACTCAAGACGTACAGACGGACGAAATGTCGCTAAGCATTTTGCCCAGCGTACCAGCTCGCCGCCTTTCTTAAACACACATCCACACATCAAAAGCGTATTTGTTTTCTAATCTTACAAAATCGTTAAAATTTCAGCATATCACCTAATTAGTCTTTGGTTTTTATTTATAAGCACCACAGTCGCTATTCTTTAGTATTTCAGTTCCTTCATGCCTAAACAGTGTATTCGCTTCTTTCCTAAACAAGCAGAGAAACAGAACAACAACAACGTCTACAGCAACTTAGATTTCAATACTGAAACCGACCTCCTGCAGCTGATCTATTTTCTAATAGATTAGCGATTATTATTTCTCTATATTTCCTCTTAGTCCCCTAAAACAATATTAAGACAATTGTGTATGGAAAATAAGATTAACAATCAAGCAACCAACCTCGGAGGTAGAATTAAAACAAACAGAACAATAATATTACAATATTCAAATAGATGTTCTGTGGTAACATCACAAACAAGAAAAACAAGGACAAAATTAACAACGGCAGCAGCAAAAATCAAGAAAAAGTTACATCAATAGCAAGAAAAAATAGCAAAAAATAATAATACGCTATATATTTTTTTTTTTTTTCAGATCTTTTGTCATCAAATATTCAGTTTCTTTCAATATGCAAAATCCTGAAATAGAAATATAATTATCTTGTGAGTAAGGAAAAAAATAATGATAATGATAATAATAATCCTTTGTACAAAAAACACAAAGTCTGATGAAGATTGAAGATATTGTCTGAACCAGGGAATTATTATTTCTGTCAAACTACGATAGGGGTCTTAGATAGACAACACTTTACGCAGTATGCGTACAGTTCCAAGTAAAACCGATTTTTGCAATACGCCAAGATTGTAGGACATTTCTAAAGTGTCCAGATGTTTCTTTAAGTTGGCTGGTATTAAATCTAATAACAACAGGAACACCTTTTATGTTTGACTCTCACAGCTGGCACATCTTGACGATGTCAGTTTTCAGGTCTTCATATTTGTCGATCTTTCATGCCAATACGCTAATCTACTAGCAATACCACGTTACTTAATCGACCCTTTTGATTTCCTCCTTTAAAGGCTTCTATATCCGGCTTTCGGTGCTCTAACACCTTGTTTGTTTGGAAGTCAAAATTCCAGGGGATCCTTGCTTTCCCGTTTTCGTTCATTCCCTTTTCCGGTGTATTTTGGTACCAAGCGTCTGTTACCTCATATCCATACTTTCGGCACAATAGCCAGTGAAGGTTCAGGGTCACCTTGTGGTGTACTCTTTCTACGCAAGACTTTCAAGAGCTCTAACGATGCGAGTCACGCTTTAGACCTTCTTTTCACACGTTCTGCAGAAGTTCTTTGTACATGTGTAGTATATATCCATCCTCACTGAGTTAGTATTCAATATCTGGTACTAGGAAGCTTTCAGCATTCTTCCGAAAGACACCTATGTTGAGCTATATCCATGCTGCTTCCTGATCTCCTAAGTTGTTAGCTTCGTAATAGAACTGATCATACATTTCCATGCAGAGTAGCGCGTTTTCTCTCTCTTTGTCCATTCGTGAATGGAAGTCATTAACACACTCAACTTCATGGTTAGCAAAGCCTTCTGCCTTAGCAGCGTACTGCAGCGGGTCTTGTTCGTTGTTTAACAAGTACTCTGTCAAGTTTCTTCTTTCGCTGTCAATTCACTCCCGTGCGCTTATCAGGCCATGTACAACCTGTGCATGGTCGCTTTAAGGTGGAGAACACCATGTATTGTCATCATCTTTTGAGTAATGCGATCGAACTGGTCAGTCTTCGCTTGTGTCCATCTCAGAATGGGTGCACTATAGCGACCTACAGCAACAACCCATTTGTTAATGGCCATCACAAGGTTCCATGCATTGAATTTTGACTTCAAGACAAGGTACATCAAATACGCAGCGGTAACATTTGTCTTTCATTTCTCTGTGCAAGAAGTCGTCCAGCTCCAGAATCCCATGGTACTTATACCTACCATTATCTGGGATTTCCATTCGCTCTCTATTTGGCAATTCTATGCCCTTGCAATCTTCTCTCTTTCCCCGTACACTCTGAGATCCCGAATTCCACTCCTATACTATATCTTTACTAGATCTCATGACATTTGTCTGTCACTCGACCGATTCTGCCATCTGACCTCATAATATTCTATAATGTATGTTTGGTATGTTTTGCTTTACCACACGTAGATAGATAGATAGATAGATAGATAGATAGATAGATAGATAGA
>NC_068988.1:43583242-43584125 GCF_001194135.2 Octopus bimaculoides | reverse complement strand
TGTGTGTGTGTGTGTGTGTGTGTGTGTGTGTGTGTGTGTGTGGATAAAAACGCATATTTGTATATATATGGTATTTTGAAGACATATTCATTTTTTAGCTCTAATTTCTTTCTCATATTTCGTTATTAGTCCTTAGAATTTAGTTTGGAATGTCTTCAAAGATAAGAAAACTAAGAATCGTATTGTTCCATAGCAAATCCAGCAAGGTCAAACTAAAACCTGTCAGAGGACGGAAGAGCTCTCGCCGGGAATCCAGCGACCAACGATATGTGGAATAAAGATAGGCGCCACGAGGCTATCTACTTACTGAAACACAGCGTGGGGCCCCAGTGAAGCTAGAGTCTGTCTCTCACAGAGCACCTACGTCCTCCCTATGCCATGGATTTTGATCGAATACATACATACTTTTGTATTTACGTAACTAATTTGCTAATTAAGTAATTAGTATATGGCGACAGCCTGCTATTTTTATAATCTTTAACGGTGTTTTTCTCTTCTATTTCTTTACCGCTAACAGCTACTGCATCCTTTTTGAGCTAATAAGAGTCACTATGCGGTCTTTTGTCTTACAAGAAATAGCAGCCAAATAAACCTTAAGTCACATCCTTGCATCTCGGGAATAGGAAAGAACTACATATTAAATAATGTAGTTCTATGTACGCTTCAAACAAATTGGATAGCCAGATTTGGCGTTTTTGTTCATATGTTAACCTCATCGGAGCTTAACCTGGCCCTAAACAACAACGATAACAACAACAACGACAACAACAATAACAATAAAAACAATGACGATGACTACGCAGTAACAACAGCAACCTTTAGATATATCTTTTATCTTTTACTTGTTTCAGTCATTAGACTGTGACCATGCTGGGGCACCGCT
>NC_068988.1:43578090-43583119 GCF_001194135.2 Octopus bimaculoides | reverse complement strand
ATATCTTTTATCTTTTACTTGTTTCAGTCATTAGACTGTGACCATGCTGGGGCACCGCTTTGAAAAGTTTTAGTCGAACGAATCGACTTTTTTAAAGCCTGGTACTTATTCAATCCTTCTTTCTTTTTTTTTTTTTGTTCTTATTTTGTGTGGGGATGTTTTCGTTTCTTGCTTAACCGCCACGTGACGGGGATGTAAATTCAACCAACACCAGTTGTCAAGCAGTATTGGGGGACAAACACAAACATAAACCACACACATAAATACACACGCATACACACATATATATGTACATTTATATGACCGGCTTCTTACAGTTCCCATCTACCAAATCCACTCACAAAGCTTTGGGCGGCTCGTGGCTATAGTAGAAGACACTCCACTGAAGTATTGGGGATGATAAAAAAAAACGAATGAACAAAAACGTAGAAGCTATACCTGGGCCTTCAACACTAAACACTATCCCAAAAATAGCCCTGCGAAAGACACTATCAATTCAATAGTACAACCCAAATAAAACAATCCACAAACAGAAGACGCATTCTGTACAGTAAATATCCAATAAAATAAACAATCCCCACAACATATACTCCACTGGTTGGATACCTAACTGAAAAACCCAAACCGCATTAAACACATAACACACAATACAAACACTAATACAACAAAAGACTCAAGCCAAACCCCATAACAAAAAGGACTGATGCAATATAATAAGAATGTGTACTCCCTCAACAGAACACATAATGCTGCACAAATCTCGGTAGCAGCTGATGCAGTAGAAATTTACCTGAAACTATCAAATGTCGAGGTGCAGTACCAGCAGTAGCTCTGGTGGCTTCTGATCTTAACTGATTGGAAGTGTTTTGTCCTGGTGTGAAAGACAGGCTACAGCAGATGTTCTTCTCAATACCACATATTTGTTTGTCAGTTGCTTGACCTTCACTAGTTGAGCATGTCTCTTAGTGGCTGATGACATGTGCATCTCTGATCCCGAACAGGAGTAGTGGGGGAGCATCATAGCCATGTGTTGAGAGAGATTCTTTGGAATTTGAATAATTCCCCTCCGGAAACATGGGTATTTTGTTCATCATCCTCAAACAAACTTTTTTCAGAAACCTTTTGCGTGGAATGGGTTACTTCACCTGAAGAAAATTCTCACGATTGCCCCAGTCAACTGCCGGTTAACTAATTCACTAATCCGACCCCTGTAGTCTTTGCGTGCCGGGTCCCTGTCTACGGATCCTATCTAAGTCGACTTCTGCAGATCACAAATTCGTGGTCTGTGTAGCCGATCAATTTGGATTGTGGATTAATCAGAAGGCATCAATACTAATAATAATAATAATAATATGACGACACGAAGCCAGCAATTTTACAGACGAGAATGTTAGCTGACACAATCAACTCCTGTACTAGATTGGAGAGACTCCGGAAAGATGAAAAGCAAAGTTAACCTCGATGGAGTTTGAAACGTGAAGTTCCAGAACAAATAGCGCAAGGTGTCTTTATGTACAGTCTAGGGATTCTGTCAAGGCTAAAAACAATTTTGACTTGAAGAGAACAATCGATTATATCGATCAATGTACTTAACTAGTACTTTATTTCATTGACCTTTGAGGGATGAAATCAAATTTGATTAAATACTACAGAACAAATACTACAAACAATTTTTATGAATGTTCTAACGGCTCTATGCATTAATAATTTCTAACATAGGTAGAAGGTAGAAGTCCAGAAATTTAGGGGCATAGGGTTACTCATAGGCCCTAATTCTTTATATTAGCGATCCCAGAATGATAAATGGCAAGGTTCAACTCTGCACAATTTGAACCCAAAACGTCAAAGTCCACCAGTAAATGCCGCCAGGCATTTCCTCCGTCACTTCAACCATTCTGCCAACTGACAACTTTTATGAGAAAGCGGGAAATCTGTTAAAAGACTTAGGGCAGAAAACCATACATTACGTGTATGTAACAGGATAATGATATAACCATATAAGCAACGTAGACAAGAGAAAAAAGATGAAATGTGCAGTTGTACACGTGTAACATATGGTGCATCAGCAAATTAACGATGACATGTGACAATGAACGCACGGGATAGGTCGAGCATAGTGCAAAGCAGCGTGGGTTAGTAGTGAGAAAGCGAATCAGACATGGAGATAGTTTCACGAGCAGTTGGGTGGTAAGGGAGTTTGTGAAGTAGGATAAGAAGTGAAAGAAAGTCGTGAGAACTTAAGGCTTAAAACAAAAATAACGCGTTTATTATATTTTTAAACAATAATAATAATAATAATAATAATAATAATAATGATAATGATAATGATAATAATAATAATAATAATAATAATAATAATAATAATAATAATAATAATAATAAACGTTTCCAATTTTGGCACAAGGCCAGCAATCTCGCTGGGAGAAGTAAGTCGATTACATTGATTCTAGTGCACAACTGGTAATTATTTCATCAATTCCAAAAGGATGCAAGCCAAAGTCAACCTCGGCGTAATTTGAACTCAGAACGTAAAGACGAACAAAATGCTGCTAAGAATTTTGCCTGGCCCGATCACGATTATTAATAATGATAATAATGATGATGATGATGATGATGATGATGATGATGATGATGATGATGATGATGATGATGATGATTTCTTATATTTTCCAAAGGAACATCAGATGAGAAGGATGTTACAAAGGACGGTTTACAATATGAGTAGGGGTTTACGTAAAAGATGAGGGTAAAAAAAAAAGAATGAAGAAATGAGATGAAAGTATACATAGTACACAAAATATATAAACACATTGATAATGCAGTCCTGACACAGAAGAGCCTCCAACTAGAGTCAGTCAAAGAAACCCACGAAGCCAGAATCACCCTGATCACTAAACGCTCAAACCCTTGCCCAACTCTTGTTCTCCAATCTACAAACGCAAGCTTAGAAGAGGCCCATTCAACCTAACCATTTCTACCACATTCACGCACCTTTTCACAAATATACCGGAACAGAGCACTTCCTTCCCCATCCTCACTTTTACTTCCTAATAGAACTTAGTCGAAGAAGTGGGGTGATCCTCAATCCTTCCAACCTCGTCCGCCAGACAACTTCTGTCACCGTAGCCACTAGACAAGAACAACACTTGCCCTGCCCTACTGAAGGTGGTAGTGGGGTGATGCTCGCGGTGAACTCAGAGGTCAGTCGGATTTGTCCTACACACGAAACAAACTGTTCGATATAACTCCACAAGTCAGTAATGCTCGGACACTGCACGAGTGCATGCAATACGCCCTGTGCGCATCTCGGACAGCCCCACCTGGCGACACTTTTGTGCTTGTAGAGTTTATCTCGAACCTGCAGTGTCCTTTGGTAACAGCGCCTATGGTAGAGCCGGTTAAGAAATCTTCCGAAACAGACTAACTAGTTCGTTTCCCTGAAAACCTCTTCGCTCTTATCTAAAGCTGAAAATCTCTTCGCTCTTATATAGAGACAAGGACTCTGTATGCATGGGAATTTCATCGACTGCATAACCCGATTGATAGAGAGTTGGTGCAGACGCTGCGGTCGGTGAAGTTGGTGCGATCGGTGGAACCTGTATGTTTAAAGTATATAAAGATATAGTGGTGGGTATCTGCGTGCTAGTGTGCATGCATGCATGTACACTAGCACACACACACATATACTGGTTACACTAGATTCATTTCCACCCTACATGTATGCACATGAACATACGCCATTCCCAAACTCAAATTAAGCGAAATTTTTAAATAACCTACACGTATCGTGCACATATCATACGTACATACATGAGCGCGTAATGAATATATTTGCATGAGTGTGATTGTATGTGTATGTGTATGAGTTTGAGTGTGTGCATGTGCATGTGTTCGTTTGTGTGTGTGTGTGTGTGTGTGTGATATCAAAATATCAAAGTTAACAAGTGTAGCAGCACAATTAACTGCTGCATAGCAATAACAACAAGAAGCAACCGGTTGCAAGAAACAAGAAAAGTAGATTAAAAGTAATATATAACAGTAATAGAGTTGTTATTGTTAAATGTTGTAGACTGTGACGTGGAAGAGGATGGTTGTTCGTAGTGGTGGTGGTAAAATTCCCATTCGTTTGACTGTGTAGTTTTATTTATTTATTTTTTCTTATCAGACAGACATATTTCTATAATAGGCACTAAATTTGTTTTACTGACGTGAGTATGAGAAGTGAATTTATGAGAACAGACTTTCAAAGCTAGCCCCTACCCCAATCAAATCTAATAAAGAAATAAAACAATAAAGAGAGACCGATATAGAAAGAGAAAAAGAGAAAGAAAGAGATATCAGGTAGAAAGGAAGAGTGAGAGGAAGTGACACGTTTTTATACGACAATCAGACCTAAATAAAATCTCATAAAATGGCTGACCTTGAATTTTATTACAAGATGCTGGGTGTTTATTGAAGTCCTTTTTAACTACTTTCCTAATTGTGTCGAAAACGTGAGATGATATTTAACTTTCTATTTTGTTGCTGTTTAGCTCTGTATCAGCTCCAACCCAACATAACACAACACCAGTAACTTTTTTTTTTTTTTTGTAGCCATATAACAATTTCATCCGGTTTTATTTTATTGTATGTATTTCTTCCCAGATATAGGCGCAGGCATGGCTGAATGATTACGAAGCTTGCTTCCCAACCTCATAGCTCCAGATTCAGTCCCACTGCGCGGCACCTTGGGCAAATATCCTTTACTATAGCTGCGGCCAGACAAATGTCTTGCGAGTGAATTTAGCAGACAGAAACTGGGATCTAGTTCAAAACGGGGGCACCAATTTTCATTTATGTTTTATGTAGTGTTTTTGGTACCGAAAGACTTTCAAACTTCGTATACTTATTTATTTTGTGTTATAGAACAGAAAAAAAATTTTGTATTCGAAGTTATTTCATGTAAAAAATTGTCTTATTTCGATAATTTCAACCAATCACTGACAAGTATTCAGCTGTTTACAGTTACTCCTTTGGCAGTTTAAGCGGT
>NC_068988.1:43562028-43577964 GCF_001194135.2 Octopus bimaculoides | reverse complement strand
TATAATAGAAAGGTTTATTAGCTACTGCCAATATGCTTCAGCCATTTTTTGACAAGGAAATAATAATTTTATCACCGCCAGAATCGTTTGAGAATCGTTTGTTTACGTAGTCAGCACTTACTGTATTCGGCTGAATGGACGTCAGTCATTGGTTGAAATTACAGAAATACGACAACTTTAACATGAAATAAATTGCAATATAATAATTTTTCTTAAGAAGACTAAGAGAAAAATATGTTCTATATGACACATTCTACCAGTGTCCCAAGTTTCAAAGTGTTTTGTTAAGAAAATACTGGCGCCCCCGTTTTGAACTAGATCCAGAAACTGTGTAGAATCCCGTCGTATATGCGTATGAGTGTCTCTTTATGCTTGTTTGTCCCCACCACTTCCACCACTATACAGCTTGACAACCAGGGTTAATTTTTTTTTACTTCACCGTAACTTAATGGTCAGGCAAAAGAAGACCGATAGAATAAGCACCAGGCTTAAAATAAATAAGTACCGGTGTTGATGTGTTCGACTAAAATTTTTCAAGGTGATACCCCCCAGCATGGCCGCAGTCTAATGACTGAATCAAGTAAAAGGTAAACGACACAGTGTGTCTTGGAATACGTTTAGTATATCATTTCTTCAGTATTGTCCTATTCGAGAATGACGTAGCTATAATATATGTTAGGCTCAGCGAACGCTTGGATACAGTTTCGTTAGCTCATGTATATAACAGTATAGCCTATGTCAACAATCTTAAACAGTATAGGTTATGTCAATCATTCTAAACGCACTTGTCATTTCTGCAATGAGTTGACCAAGGAGATGAATTTTTTTTTCCTGGCTTTCTGAGAAGAATACATTGGAATTGGTTGTTGTTACCTTCAATTAGGAAAAGCTTATCTCATTAATAGAAATTATTGATAAACATCGAAAGTGAGCTCATGACGGTGCCTCTTCGCAGTTCCTTAACATATATGAAACAGCTACAAATCTTCTTCTCATCACACCCATGCATCCATTCTTCCATCCATCCATCTTTTTGTCCAGTATCCCGTAGTGGGTATTGGTTCCTCAGGGACCTCTTTCATATGGTTGGTTCTATCAGAAGCAACCGTCATTAAACGTGACCAACTAAGACAATGGATATTATTACGCCATCTCATTCCTGGTCTACCCTAGGTCTCCTGTCGGTTGGCTCAGTTTGAAGAATCCATCTTGCGATTCTTTCCTGCTCCGTTCTTATCACATGTCCGTAGTATCAGGACTGTGACCTCTCAATGCGCAGAAGTAGCGGCTCCACTTGGAGAGATTTCTTGATCGCCGAATAACGTTACTCCAAATATCCTTGTATTCACGATCGCAATCTGTCGGTCATTAACCAGCATTCACGACCATAGTTGAGGACAGGTACCAAAACCGAATTGAAGATAGTGATATTAGGCTTTTTTTAAATTTTAATGTTTCTCCTTTTTATTAACATCCCACCATTGGATAATGTGATTATGACGCACGATGCCTGAAAAGAAAAAAAAACTGGTTGAAAATATAAGCATTTATCAATTAACTACACGTTAATAATATGTTTAGAGTCATCTTTATCTTGTTGCCTCCTAGTCTAGTAGTTGAAAAATAGCTCATTATTGTTGTTGATGAGCAGATATTGCAAGTGTTTAGTCTTATAATCAATGGTTTTTCAGTCGAGACCCTCTCGCCTTTTCCACGGCAATACATCAATGACTACATTATCAACTTGTCATTGCCTTCTACCAGACTGTAGAAATCGGGTTGCTATTTCTAGCAAGTTGAGCGACCAGGCTGAGGCAGCTGGTTGATTTTGTTGTTACTGTTGTAGTTTAGCTCTTGTCAGACTCGAATGAGCTGGCCCATGATCCGAGATATTCTAATCGTGACCACGTTTTTCTTCTACAGGCAGTGGAACCATATTATCAATGCGTCCTTACATTATTTCAGATGACAGAGTATAATTTAAGGGCGATTTGACTTCAGTTTCTAGTGGTCCACATAGAGGCTCCTCTTGCATAGTGTTAATAGAGGCGCTGGTTGTGCATCGTGGAGATGGTGGCGATGTGTAATAGTGATGTGTAGTGGTAGTGTTCAATAGCGAGCTGGAGGTGAGATTTGTGGTGATAGTGTTTATTGTTGTTGTTGTGGTGGTGGTGGTGGTGGTGGTAGTTGTAACGTTTGTTGTTATGGGTGGTGTTTGTTGTGGTGGTGGTGCTTGTTGTTGTGGTGGTGTTTGTTGTTGTGGTGGTGATGTGTTGTGGTAATGGAATTTGTGGTGGTGGTGTGTAATGACAGTGAGAGAGTGTGTGCTGCAAAGAGAGAGAGAGAGAGAGAGAGAGAGAGTGAGTATGTGTGCGAGAGAGTGTGTGTGTGTGTGTGAGAGAGAGAGAGAGAGAGAGTGTGTGTGAGAGAGAGAGAGTGTGTGTGTGTGTGTGTGTGTGTGTGTGTGTGTGTGTGTGTGTGTGTGTGTGTGTGTGTGTGTGTGTGTGTGTGTGCGCGTGAGAGAGAGAGAGCTAGAGAGTCTGTGGTGTCTTTGGACACATGCTAGCGAATGAAGGAAAAATATGAGGTTAGAGATGAAGGGAGAAATGGTGAGAAGTTTTGTGAGTGGTGTATGAGATGAAAGGAGGAGGAGGAAGGCAGAGAGAATATGAATATAAAGAATTTCAAAAACAAGTAAAAATTTTAAATACCTCTTTTTATAGTCAGTTTTCATTTAATATGATGAGTTCAAAACATTTTTTTTCCTTAGCACAAAGACACATTTAGGGAAGTATAATCGATCATTGAACTTGATTGAACTTAATTGGCTCCGGAAGGAAGAAAAACAAATCGAATGTTTGCGGCATTTGAAGTTAGAACGGAAAGGACGTAACTAAATACCACATGCTATATTCCCCGATTTTATACCGTGTGAGTCAGTAAACTCATCGTTTTCTCATTTTCTTTAATAGGCATGTGAACATGTGATGTCGAGATGTAGCATATCTACATCCCCTACCACATTCACGAACACACTTGCAAACGCTTTCACCGTTCTGCGTCATTAGTTACGAGGTAAACAAAACTATCACGTGATCACTGACATAATCGTACCTGAAAACTAATGTTCATAGAAATGGTATTTTTTAGAAACTATTTTACTGGTTTCATCCAATGAACTGTGACTACGCTGGGATATAATCGACTGTATTAAAGTACAGTCGATTATATCGACCAAGTACTGGACTCGGGCTTTATTTTATCGAATGAAAGACAAAGTGAACACCAGCTTCTTGTCCATGACGAATATCGTAGACAAACACGTGATCACAAATTTCACAACTTGCGAAGTAAACAAAGCGATGTCACTCGGCACACTGCTTCACGAGGGTCAATGCTCGCTCCCACTGCGCACACAACCGTTCAAATCTAGCTGGACAAAGTAAACCCCAGCTAGATTTGAACTTAGAAAGTTAATTTTTTAAAAATTTTCTTGGGATCTAGGACTCAAAAGAGCTGATTACCAGGTTTCCATGGCGAATAAGTGACTAAATTAAAATATTCTTCCTAAATATGATGCAGGGTACAAAGCCAGCAATTTAGAGGAGAGGAAACTAGTCGACTATATTGACCCCATACTTGGCTGGAATTATATTGACCCCGAAAGGATGAAAGGCAGAGTTAACTTCAGCAGGAATTGAACTCAGAGCGTAAAGAGCTGGAAGAAATTCCGCTACGCATGTCCGACTAGCCAACAATTTTACTAGCTTACTGACTTAAAAAAAGTAACTGGACGTAATCAAATAACACGTTGAACGCCACTGTACCGATTGTACCGGTAGATGACTTCGTAGATTTAAATAACAACGTAATTAATCCGTGTTAACGTTTTTAATTTGACAAAATGAATAACAGCTCTATGGTTTTGACTGAATATCGGAGTGTTAGTTAATGTATCAGTGACTAGTATCTAGCAACTAGCGCTGTAGTTCACTGTGTGTATGACAAAGGCATTGTTTTGTTTTGGTTTAGTGGGGTGTTTTGGCTCTTCGAAAATATGTACATGCAAATTTGATCCTCAAATTAGGTCTGGCTCAAATGCCCTGCGATGGAGTGTAATCTGTAGAATGTATTTAAGGGCTAAGTAGTGATGATAAACCGGGTGACGGATTAAGACTACCATCTAACAAGAACTGCCCCTCTTAAAAGTTATTCGAAAGTTTCTATCTTCAAACTTTCACTCATATGAGTTTTGTCAACCCGAAGTTATGGCCAAAAGCGTCGCCTTATGTGTCGCGAAGTGGCATCGAACTCGAAATCAAGTGGTTACAAAGCAAACGTCTTAACCGTGTTTCAGCTCTCTCAGATGTTATGTACATATCATCGATATTTCCATTTCACTGGATAATAAACTAACACTTCATTAAATTGTGAAAGTGCGTGACCTGGTGGTCAAAGTGTTGCATTCATGATCGCAAGATCGTAGTTTCGACTCCCGGTCCCGAGTAGAATGTTGCTCCAATCTACCCAACTGTAAATGTGTTCCAGCAATAGCTGGGAAGTCAAACATATGACAGACTGGCGTCCCGTTCAGGATGAATGTTGTAATATCAATCACACGCCATGGAAACCAGTCTTATGAGAGACCTAGGTTTAAGTCTTCATTAACTGACTCTAGGAGTACATCACACAATGTATTCTTCTGTTCTCGAGGTGGTGATTCTAGCAAGTCAAACAATTATGTTGTCTCTTTTGCTCAAAGGATCGGAAATGAATTTAGAATTTGTAAAGTTATTTAGCTCCATTCAGCTTTGATTCAACAGACCTATGTGATAAATATTACAGCCATATCCAATCTGTTACACGAATAAAATGTGTCTAGGGCAGCATTATTCAATAAGTCCTTCCTATTGAAACTACAGTGGAGTGAAATTTGAAAGATTTTACTGTTATTTCTAGCAGGTTTATTGACCAGGTGGAAAGACTGCTCCTCTCATGCATTTATAAGATGGTGAAAGTGTGAAGAAGCTTATTAAAGTAAGTATTTAAACTATTTATTAAATAAAATGCCGAGTATGTATGGCAATAGTGTATCTTTATTGTTTTTTCATAAATACCAAAGTTCGAGATTAGTAACCAGCTAATTACTCACATGATTGTTGATTTCTTAATTAAGGCCACATAATTAACGACATAAACAGATATTTTCTACTCAGATAGTCGAGTGAATATAGAACAGAACGACCGGATTCAATCGAAAGCAAAACAGCTGAAAAAGCAGCTGTTCGATTCTTAGCATCGTTACTGTGATGTTGCCATAGCTCTGACTGTTGTCAACGACTGCAAGGTTCATCTAATGGGTTCCATATTATGGTATCGTTCACAGCACTAGGCAGGCACTTTAAAACTGAAACTTGAATTTCTGAGTTGAGCTGAATTTGAATACCAGAACTTTAGTACTTAGCTTGTAAGAAATGATCAACGGCCAGCTACCCAGCCATCACACTGGCAACAATATATTTCATACGAGCCTCTCTGTACTGAATCTTTCTACTGATTCCGTATCTATTTTAGCCTTTATAATAAAAGCTAGAGAATTCTACTCTGAATTTCATTTTCAGTCACTTTCAGCACATTCCCACGTAAATCTGTCTTAACTAAATCTTATCCCCATTGGTTTTTTTTTTTTTTTTTTTTTTCATCAGGATGAGGCATTCAGCTTTGTCGTATCACCAGATGTCAGGTATAGATATACCAGACATCACAGACTTGTGATCTATGCGGTCATCTACCTGAAACTGGACATCTTATGCTACTTCTGTCTACTAACCTACTTAAATCTCTTTCTAAATACAACCTGGATGACCGAACACATTCAAAAACATCTACTAAGACTTCTTATATGCTATTCTGACACAATCTTAGACTGCGCTTACAATGCCATTTTACTTTCTCATTGATAAGCGTAATGCCAGAAGGAATCTTATCTGAAGAACTATGTCTGTGGGATTACTTTCGAGGGCATAAACAGCCTGCTTTTCTTAATTTTCTTAATTGCTCAGTCAGGAAATGAACAGCATCCGTATCTCTTTTTCAGGTGTCTGTGACTATAGACTCCCATGGTGCTTTGTGAAGAAGTCCCCAATGTGGTTCATAAAACATTAAATTATTGTTGTTACTGTTATTCTGGGTTAGTCGACGTTTCTTTACTTGAATGGAACACGTCTTCAACCCTCTCCCTCAATCAGCCAAAATCTCCCGTGATTTAGTTTCCTGCTCTTTGCCCCAACACCAATGAAGACCTTTTGGTTCGGTTGTGTTTGTATATTTTGTGGTCGCAATTGTTTGCGTTCGTTGTGATTGTGACAACTATTGTTGTTGTTGTTGCTCAAATTCTTTAGACTTTTGTATTTGTAGCTAATTTGGCTGATTCTCTAGTCGGTTTTTATTCTTAGTGCCGTTGTTATGTGTGACCCTCTCATGTTTGGGAGGAAAGGGAGTTTAAGAGGCTTTTCGTCGACTATATGGAAAAAAGAAACAGCTTAAATTTCATCTCCATCACGAGTCGAACGTTCAAAGCTTTTAATAGTCTGGCAGTTTTGAAGAAATCTAGTGTTGACGACTCCTCAAATTTTAAGGCCGTTTTAGATCTGCTCTTCCAGAATTTCGCATTCAATACATTACTAACCCGCTATTTTGTGTATACTACCACGTATGGACATCCCTTGCTTTCATACACTCTATCGCTTTCTTACGATAGTACGAGGTGGTATCAAAGAGTTCCTGGACAAGTTATGTTTAATAAAAAAAAAACTTAACTTATTTACCTAAGTTTTAACATCAAAATAGTCAACTTGCACAACAATACACGGGTCCTAGCGTTCCTACCACTTTTGAAATCCGATCTGGAAGTTGTTTTCCATAAGCGAGTCGAGCACCTTCTGCTATTCGTTCTGGATCTCGACAGTGGTGTTCAAACGGTGACCTTTGTGCTGCATTTTCATCCTGGGGAAGAGATGGAAGTCTGCAGATGCTAAATCTGGCGAATAGAGCGGGTGCGAAAACGATACTATGTTGTTTTTAGCGAGAAACTCACAAGTGGAGAGGGCTCGGTGACAGGATGCATTGTCATCGTGAAGAATCCAGACATTAGGATTGTATGCACAGACCCATACTACAGACCAACAACATCAGCAATGTCGTTGATTGTCCTCCGACGATCCTCATGCACAAGCTGATGAATTTTTCCCACATTTGCGTGGCGGGGTGACGCTCGTGGCAGGTTATCCAAGATCGCTCATTGTCTTCCAGAGATGTTCTTCCATTTTTGAATCGCCCGTGCCACTCGAAACATTGCGTACGATCCATTGCCTTGCTGCTGTAAGCTTGCCGAAGCATACTCAATGTCTCTGTAGCAGACATCCCAAGTTTAATGCAAAGTTTCCTGTTGGCTCTTTGTTCCAGTTTCCTGTACATGGCAAAAATCGCAGACTACAGCATACACATGATCACAAAAACACAAATTTCACAACTTGTGAAGTAAACACAACGATGTCACTCGGCACTCTGCCTCATGAAGGTCACTGCTAGTTCTCACTACACACACAACCGTCTAGTGCCATCTGTTGGCGCGCTACAGAACTAGTCCGGTAACGTTTTGATACCACTTCATAAATCACTTCGATATACTCCAGTGTACACCTAATTGAGGTTCCATCTTTCTCCGATTTAAATCAGACGTCCAGTTTTATAAATTTATGTGTATCAAATTGAGGCCTGAATATCGATAAAACTTGAGCCCATTTCCACTGTTGCAGGTAGGTATGATTTGTTGCTTGAATCGAATCTCCGACTTGATTCAAGAATAAATTATAAAACATCGTGATTTCTGTTTCTTTTCTCGGTGAGCTATGTGAGTTTCCCCCACCATCTTCCATTTCGAGACATGAACAAACTTTGTGTGTATTTCCTCATGTGGTGTATATCAAAGTGCTTTTCAACAGTTGATTGCCATAACAAAGTTTAATGTTTCCATGCCTATACAGTTGGTGTTTGTACCGCTGCTGCTGCTGCTACTATTATACCTCAACAGTATCTGACAGTGTAAGTAAAATCACTGCCGCAAACTTCAACGCTTTTCTTTAATACACTAGCCCTTTAACTGCGAAATTAAATTAATTTCCTGATTATGCCAGTAATTATACTTCGTCTGCCAAAAAATAGAATTGGTAGTTTTTGCAAGTCACGGTGCTTCAATAAACTTGACATATCTCTACAAAAAATAGTTTCAAACAAGACATTCCTTAACAAAAATTAAACTGGTATATAAAACTGCTTACCGCAGTTAAGGGAAACGACATTTTGAGTGGATATATCTGATTTCTACAGTGAAAAAAGCTAGTTTCCAAATGTGGTATTGTCATCTACATTCTTCTTGTTGCTTTGTCCAAAGTAAGTTCTAATCGAAGGAGTTTCAATCGTGACCATCCAACCTTTTATTTCTATTTCAGCGACTACATTATCTAATGTATCATTCTTCATTTACGAAGAAAAGCGTGATTGAGGGAAATTCTACGATTTCTAACAGGTCAAAACGTTAACGCCACTACTACTACTACTACTACTACTACTACATTTTTAGCTCCTTTGGGATGATCAGAATTTTCTTATGCAAATTTCTTCTATTTGGTCTCACTATGCACTCCTGTATTGAACTATCATTTTTCATCAGCATCACATGTACATATCAGCACAGTTGCTTGCACACAACATTTGATCCCTCTATTATATTTTGCCAACTGTATTTCATGCATGCTAGCACGACACACCCAGCGGAACAATCTCACTTTTGTTTAAATTCAGTATTCGCACATTCTTTGCATCCAATGCCAAGAGGTAGGAACACAGAAAGCAGCACCCATAACTTATTTTTATGTCATATCATACTTCGTAAGCAAGCATCATAAAATTTTACCCTTCATTCGGGCTAACAAGGGCAATACGACCCTGAATTCTTTTGTTTCTCGTTCTTATTTTGGTTATTATGTTTTTACAGCACCCATCTCTACTGCTAATTAACTCGGTGCCAGAAGCTGTCAGTTGTTGCTTCTAGCGAGCAGGATGTCTTTTTTCTGTTAACCTGTCTGTGTCCACCTCCATTTCTCATGCAACCCTTAATTTACATACGGTACGCAATGTAGAATTCCTTACCCGTTTCTTTTCTGCACAAATACTTTGGCCACTTTCCTTCCAAATGACACCAGGTCTGTATACTGAATTTTGCTAGTTTTACTTATATAACTTGATCCTAGGCTTTAATTTCACGCTTGGAAACTTTCACCCAATTCTTCCACAGACTTGGCTATGAGAACTAGGTCGTCAGTATATAAGAATTCATAGATAGCCAGTGAAGAAGATCATGCGCTGTCCTGACAAAAATTCCAAGTGCATCAAATCTAAGCTAATTTTTTCTTAAGATGTACCATAATTCTTGTCAACTTCGCAATTTGATGCTACTTTTGTTATTCCTTTGTATGGCATCTCCATTGCCTCTGTAGCACGTAACCACGCTGCTGCTAGCATCTATACAAGTAACTGACATGTTCCAATTCGACGGATATTTTCATTATCAAAAAGTTTACTGCCTTGGTTCTTTCAGCTGTGTCGTCATCAACCCCAGTAGCCCGTAACGTCTGCTGAGTTAATGAATTCCTCTCATTCAGTAAGATCTTATAGCAGCATTTCCTTACCTCTTCCTTATTGGCGTCAATGATGGCGAATGCGTCATCTTCGCTACGTATACACTTTTCTCCAACAAAGCACTGCTTAATAATCCAGAACACCCCATAGCGAAGAACCTTGGGGAACCTCTTACCTTCAGCTTCTCTCCTTGCTCAGTGTATCCGACATGCAATTTAACTACTTGGAATTCTTTATTGTCCTCCACTATCTTTACTCTATCCTTACCATATGATTACATCATCCTCCGCTTAATTGCTTCTTTGCTCCATCAACAGATATGGTTGTGCGATTCACGGTAGGTTATCTCTTAGAAACTGCCAATTGTCTATAACGTCCACCTTCGCATCCTTAGTATTTCTTTAAATTTGGGCTTGGTATATACCTTTCTTCTCCATTTTTCTTCTATCACAGAGTCCCTCCATAGCATGAGGTCGCTGATAACCAGCCTATGTTGAGAGGTAATTTCTTTACCAAAGAAAGACTTGTCTGTCCTATTTTTCTGTTTGCCGAAGAGTAACCACTATTTTCTTTTTCTCGACACAGGATTATATTATTGAGGGAATAACAGAATGAATTTTAGTTATAAGTGAAAAATAAAATGAAAATTTAAACGCAGAAATTAAATTAAAAGTCGCCACGTAAATTGATTAAAACTTACCTCTTACTCTACAGCATTCATCAATGAATAAATTAGCAAATAAATAAAACAAAACAAAATGAAAACAAGAAAAACAGAAACAACTGAAATGAAATATTTGATTATTTTAATATTTATTCAACTTTTGAAAAAATAAATTAATGTAAAATTTGTACAAGTTTCTCTGGTTTTAACAAATATGCCAGAGAAAGAAATAAGGGAAATCACAGTTCAGCTATCTGGCCAGTCACGAACAACGTCTAAAAAGTCTGATTGGAAATCATTTTCAGCATATATAATTTTTATATATATTTTCTTTTAGAGTTCCAAAGTATTCTTGACCATTTTTCTTGGAATCGTCTCTATAAATATGTATATAGATATCAATGTAGATATCATCGTTGTCGTATCGGGATAAAAGTTCGTTTAATCTCCACCAGAAATATGGCTGCAGTGTAGTTTGGTTGGTATATGTTATATCTTTGTGACCAAAGCAGTGGCTAACAACACAAAACCACCCTTGTTTGTTTTAACAACCCAATCCATAAAAAAAAAAAATGTAACGATTTGGCTTTTAATTTTGGGCTGGGTTTCTGTGAGTGCGAGTTCTTTTTTTTTTTTTTTTTTTCCTTTTTGTTCAACTGTACGGCGAGTTAAAAAACTCAATATACGTAACAAAAGAAAGCGAGTTGTATTTATTTAGTCATTCAAAACTTGATATTTTTTTCTCGTGTCGTTGCTGCGAGTTTCACGCTATGAGCGTTCGTCAGATAGTTGCTTCAGATTGGCATAACACATTTCAAAAATTCTAAAATTCTTCAAGTCTTGAATAAATAAATAAACAACATTCTCTCACACAAAAACATTATATATATATATATATATATATATATATATATATATATATATATATATAGGTATATGTATGTGTGCCTAAGTGAGGTGGATAGTGATGGTCACGAAGAATTCACTCGATTCTATTTACATTATGATTAGGAAATGATCTGCAGCTCTAGGAGCACCAATATCGTACGATCAATAGCTGTCACCATCAGCTCATTCAAATTGTTCTACAATGACAATGGTATCTCGACATTTTTTCCTTTCACTCACTAATAGAATGTTATTTTAGATTATATATTATATTGTTTATTCTGTAACTTCTATCACTTCTCCAGAAAACTCAAAACAACAAAAAAAAAATCAATTCTGCAGTTCATTTGTTTTCATTTTTGTTAAAATTCTTTTCGTTTCACTTTAGTTTTTCCATGATGTCTTTTCATTTGTTTTGACTGGACAAAAATAATATCTTAGGATGTTTTGGAAACATCACACGTCAATCTTATTTTCATAGTCTCCTTTTTTCTTTTCTTTTTCTGCCATTTATTCCACTATTTTGGCAATCCGCCATGTTATTTCATGTACTAGATAGAAAATATTTTTTTCTTTTTCTTTTTAATAGATCGAAGTAAGTATGCAATGATCAGTTACACCCTGTACAATATTTTTCTTAAATATTCTCTCTTTTTTCACACAACCACACACTGGATTTCTATGAACGAAAGAGGTCGTATTTTTCAAAATAATATATATATGCCCGCAGATTCTGGAATACTGTAGATTACATTTATACACTATACTACTCGTATTCCGATTTAATGAAAGTTCCGTAGAAAGAAAAGTACAAAGAGGGTGGTCTGAAAGAATCAGTCAATAGGAATATTAATTATATTTGGGGGTCGCTAACGAAATTAATCATATGTATATACACAAAAAGAAAAAAAACATTACGAAGGAATATATTTCATTCCTCATCTAAAATTTCATTGGTCTTGTACAACACCATGTATGTATATATATATATATATATATATGTATGTATGTATGTACATTCGTTCGCTGGTTGTCTTAAAAAAGAAAGTGTAACATTTGCCATCGTATTCCTATAAGGATTTCTTCCCCACAAAACGAGATGACCTACCGCTATTAAATATTTAATTCATAGAGATCATTCAGTATAAGATCAAATTGTTAGTGGGGAAAAAGAGGAAATAGCGACTGTAACTGTTTGTATATATTTCACATTCCGAACATTGCAATGTTACGAATGGAACGATATGTCATCAGTTCATGTTATATGGCAAAGAAACAAAATTATAATAGGTTAATATTTTAACGTCTTAGTCTCTCTCCAGCTCAACTTAATGCAACTCTATCCCAAAATTTACAAGCATCTCTTTCATCGTTTTAGCAAAATCAAATGATTCTTGTCGTAGTAGGGAACCGGGAATAATAATCATTAATATAATGATTTAAAACAATTCTTTTTTTAATTAGCTTGAAGGCCAATCGTTGAAGACAAATCTATTGGGTATGGCATCCACAGCAGTACATTCCTGGTGGGTATTTCAGAGTTGCACGGTAGGTGTGTGTGTGTGTATGTGTGTGAGGGGGGGGGGGGTCAAATTAGAGTCGAACCTTTATAGAATTTAAACTTAGATGTAAATGGACAAACTCCTGACGTAATAATCACTAGTCTGATGCCCAACCTTTGTTGGCTAACCGGCTGCTTTTCTATAAGTAAATATGCCTGGCACTTCTTCATCGACTCTGCTAGGATTTGAACTTACTACATAAAAGGGTGATATTAAATATTCGCCAGTGATTGCAATTTTTTCAGAGCTATATACTCTTTCAGTCTTTTCATTGCTTTACTCTAACTAATAATAATAGCGATCTCTAATTTTAGTACAATGCCACAAATCTTGGAACGAAGAGTGCAGTTGACCACCGTATTTCACTGGTACTTTCGTACATTTTTTTTTTTAACCGACAGTTGAAGAATAATAGAAAGCAAACTTGGGCCTTGCCAGTATTGGAACTCAAAATGAAAATACCGTAAAAAAACATTAAATTAAATTCCGATGCGTATACTGACACTACCGTCCACCCTAGTAGTAGCAGTAGTAGTAGTAGTAGTAGTAGTAGTAGTAGTAGTAGATTATTGTACTAGTGTATCTGTCTCCGTAGGGATGAATATAGGAGGAAGATGTTTTCCAGACACCCCATTCTCGTAATACAACATAAACAAATGAAAACTTCGGCAGCGGAAACCAGAACATGTGCGTGGGAAGTAATTAATAACGACTGCGTTGAAAGAGATGCTTGACGGGATGGATGGGTTGTATAAAAAAAAGTGGATTGGATATATAGTAACCAGCCAAATACTTTACTTTCGGTACATTAAAATAGCTTATAAACCAAACTACAAAGTGGGTCTGACATAGAATATCTATTATCCTTCTTTTACGCCGTCGTCGTCATCTCCCGCTACATTCCTTCACTATATACATACATACATTACATACAAACATACAGACACTCTCTAAATGATCACATTGCTGCTTCTATAGTTTCAATATCAGACATCACCAGTAAATATCATCAGCGATGTACCAAAAAAAAAATCTGCGGGGATTATTTTCTGTGGTTATAACTAGAACAGTGGGGCTTAAGTACCTGATTAGTGAGAAAGGGAAAGAGAGAATCTGGAGGGTCTATTTTTAAGTCTTTCTCATATTTGGTTAAGAAATATCACTCACTTCTTTCAGAATTTTCTCTCGCAGATAACAATCCAGTCAGTTAAATAGCTAATGAAACATAAATTATTAGTTAGGTCGTTTCTTTCGTTTTTCTTGTTTTTTTTTGTTTTTTTGTTATTTTTATTCCAAAAAAGTATTGCTGGTAAAGTCTATTTACTGTTTTATTTTCGTTTAAGCAATCTTTCCGTTATTATTTTCTTTTTCTTTTGCAACATAGCTATGGGGATGACAGTGAAAAGGACGCCTGGTTACAATGCTGATGGACAGTTACGTTGATGATGTTGTTGAGTGTGTCAAGGTGGTATGATTATTTGCTGAGCTGATTTTATAATGGAGAGGAGAGACAGAGAGAGAGAGAAAGAAAAACTGCTAAAATAAGAAGAATTTGGAATAAGATTTCATTAGTTAACATGTCATTTGCTTTCAGCAGAGCATTTCTTCATTTTAACAACTTATTTTTAACTGTAACTAAAATAGTGGATAAAATGGCACTCTTGGGCATTTCCTTCGTCTTGACATCTTCTAAGCACACACAATCCTGGGAAGATGTCGTATCTTCATATTTTTCAGTTTCTGGATCAAACCAGCAGTCAGTCTCATATATATATATATGTACATATACACACATACGAGTTGTGCAGAGCTGTTACAGAATAAAGTTTCCATTTTACTTTAATGTATGTACATCTTGTTCTCAGTACACCGTTTCCGCCCGCAACTCACACGGGTTTCTTTTTGACATTTACATCTTTCTTATACACTTTCTTTCACGCTCATTATACCATTCCTTCTCATTTCTTGATATTTTCATCCTGGTCCAGGTCAGTTTGTCGTGGTCGTCATCGAAGTTGCTCTATTTTAATTCTCACATTTGGTCATTCAGTACATTCAATTCTTTGGTTATTTCTTGGCGGTCCTTCTCACATTTCGCATACACGCTTCAGATCTTACTGTCTGTCGTTCTTTCTCAGAAATTAAGCATAGCCTATTTGGAAACGTCATTGCAAGATCGATTGAAAATAGATGTCTTATGAGTACATCTATGATGGCTATTGATGTAGGTTTGTTCACATGCATACAATCCTGCATTTCCAAGCATGTAAAGGTATGTATACATATAATTCACCCAAGAACGATATTTTCGTAGAATTAGAATGGGTTGAATCGATGAGAGGTCTATTATAAACACGGACGCCATGTTGTTAATTAGTCGAAAAATCATGAAGTTTTGGTTTAATCCTGGCAAAAATTACTGCTTTAAGATGTGCTAAAGTGGTCTGTATGAAAAATGTCAGATGGTCGGATGTCTTTGATGTCTTCAGGTTTCAAGTTTCTCACACAATTTCCACAAATTATTTCAGACAACAAAATCCTTTCACACTGTTTGCACAACAGTAATACTCTTTCAAACATTTTTTTTATATTTCGATTTTAGAATTTGAATGTTGGGTTCCACACGAAACTAGTAACGGAACGAAATGTCACCTTTATGTTTGTACCAAACAAAACAGGCGCCCTCTTTGTGGTCACTCGTTCTTTAGAATCAAAAACATGCCTGAAAGATTTGAAAACATTCGTTCACTTTCAGCCATGCTTTCATTTTTCTTAGTCTTAACCAGTTATTTCCACACGCAATCTATCAGATCTTATTTTCTAAACGGTGATTTTAGAGTCGAAATTAGTTTCGTGTATTCCAGAGTCGAACGAATTTTGCTCCTCATGTTTTGCTCTCTTCGAGAAATCGTTGTCAAAATAATTTTTACTGCTGCTACTGATATTGTTATTGTTATTACTATTATTATTATTGTTATTTATTACAGAGTTATTAGCACTTCCGCTGTTGCTATTAGAATTTACTCCAGCGTTTGTTTTCGTCGGTGACTGGTCGCCATTTTTTCTTTCAAAGAACTTTTTAGTGATACACATTTTCTTGTTGGCCTCGTTAATGAGATCTTC
>NC_068988.1:43558816-43561017 GCF_001194135.2 Octopus bimaculoides | reverse complement strand
CTCTCTCTCTCTCTCTCTCTCTCTCTCTCTCTCTCTCTCTCTCTCTCTCCTTTTAAAACCCACAACACACGTGTAGACAATATAAAGAAAATATTGGTTCAGTTAAGAGAAAATCCAGGTCGTTTTTCACAAACGAGTTTTTGTTTTATCTTCTTTCTCTTCTTTTGTAATAAATAATACACATCCGGTGACACTTCTTTATTTTTAGCATAGAACACCGGAAGTGAATCTATTGTATTTTCTAATTCATCATATGGCTAGTAAATTTCACCTTTCATTTTCTGTTTAGTTTGTCCTAACCCCCTGGGATCTATCTCTTTCCCACACATAAACATGAAATCATTTTCACCACTCGCTGCAGTTATCTCTCTCTCTCTCTCTCTCTCTCTTATATATATATATATATATATATTGCACTTCACTAGTACACCGGAAGGGATCAATTGTAATTTCTCATATTATGGCTAAGGGGCACGGCATATAAAATGGAGTGAATTTTACCGACTGAATGGGCCATCAGCTAGTGCATGTCCATCATCACCATTCTCTATAATCAGGACAGTTAACATCGCAATGATTCAGTCCTGATAAGTGAATGCTTACTAAGAGTAAATACAGCTCATGGCTTGAGTTCGAATCCACCGATGTGTTATAAGATGATGAATGACAGAACTTTAACAGGTTAAACTGGCATGGATTACGTACTCTCTGAAGACGAGATCAGTGATAATCCAGTGGCTCAGTGGGATAGCGGACACTAAATATTGTAAAGATTCATTTTTTTTAAATACCATGTCCCCACCACTCTTATCTCCACACAACACGCAACTTCTTCGAGCAATGAAAGAACGCGAAATCATTCGATCTGCTAAAAACAGCAGCCAAATTCCACCCTAAGCTACATCGCATATCCTCATTGCTGCTTTTAAACAAGGACATGGATTAGGTTTACCACCCAAGAACAGCTACAGGTCAGCTGACAAGTTTCTCATCGATGAATTTTACTTGCAGTGTTTGGACCGACCCGATGCAATTGTAGAGTGCATTTGCTCAAGTTGCTGTGCATTGTGATCGAACGATCGAATCCGAAACCTTTGATTGATTGTGAAGCGAGCTTTTTAACTAGACATGATTATCACCATAAGTTTTGATAGACCGGTGTTGATCTAATATTATTAATAACGACAGCTCTACTCTCTTACCCTATTTTTCTTCAGGTCTCGAGTAAATATTTTCTCATCTCTTCACTTGTCTTCACGTTTTCATATGTCACAGAGAGGAGGACGGAGAGAGAGAGAGAGAGAGAGAGAGAGAGAGAAGTGGGGTCGAGAGAGAGAGCAACAAATGATTACGTCAATGAGGATAGGAAGGTTTTGTGTCGAAAATCGTGTTTGATGTTCACGTGTACAAAAACACTATCTAAATCACACGACACAAAAGACGACGACGGCGATAACAACCGCTTCCCTTTGTTTTAGTATTAGTAACAGTATCATTATTATTGTTGTTGTTGTTGTTAACATTTATTATTAGTGCCTTGAACGCTGTGTACCACTTAATAAATATTAGTCATATCTTCAAGCATGTCACGTTAATTTATAATTATACACACTTCAAACGATCTAGATCCAGAAAGTATTTTTGACTAATCTTTCTCTCTCCCTTATATGGGTGCATGTGGCCGAGGGGTGGGATAGAAGGCCTGAATGTTGACACGGTCGACATATCTTCTTCGCCTGTTTTCTTTATATTCTGAAATTAACACTAATATTTTTTTTAAAATATATCAATTAAAGAATACCTTGTTGTAGTAGCCTAGAAGGGATTTTAGAAAAAAACTGACCACAAAATGCTTTAATAGATATTATTGGTAGGAATAAGTGAAGTAAAATCCAGAAACCCATGGGGGGGGGGCAGTCCAATAACGATTTTTAAACAGGGTCTCAGAGATTTATTATCGCTTATATATATAACTCTTCGAAGCGCTTAGTTTTAGAATGGTGGCAGCTGATAAAGGAAATGTTCTCTATGTAGCCTGTGTTTTCTGTACTCTGTTCATCATTTTGTCCACGTTTATTTTTGCAACGTCCTGTACCCAGATATGCATCTATATACACATGTAGATGTAGGTATGTACATACTTGTACGTATATATGCATATACTCATATATTATTTGTATTATATATATATATATATATAT
>NC_068988.1:43556416-43557431 GCF_001194135.2 Octopus bimaculoides | reverse complement strand
GGTATATTTTGATGCTTATTTTTCTGGAATGGGAAGAGAGGAGTTAATTGAGATGACATGAATCGCGAAATAAACATCAATTACATGTAGTTTATATTGGCCTTTAACTAAAGCTAGAGCTAATGACGTTATTTGGAGACGGTGAACCAAAGCGAGGCTGTGAAGATGAACTATATGAGTTAAATATATAGGCTATGTCGTCACTTTAAGCGATAGTTTGTTGTTGTTACCGTTTAGACCCAGGTCAATCTTGGTTGAACATTTACAATATCAAAAAAACAATCCAGTTTTAACCATCAAGCCTTTTCGGAAGCATTTAAGATTATGTGTTTGTCTCCTCCATCCCACCGTATGACAAATGGTGTTGGCTTGTTTATATCCCCGTCACTTAGTGGTTCGGTATAAAAGACCGATAGAATAAGTACTAAAATTAGAAATAAATATTGGTGTCAAGCTGCTCGACTAAATTCTTCAAGGCGGTGAAACCAACAAGACTGCAGTCCAATGAATGCAACAAGTTTGCCCCAGCATGACCGCAGCTTTCGAGCTGAAACTGTGTGTGTGTGTGTGTGTGTGTGTGTGTGTGTGTGTGTGTGCTCGCACGAGTGGTTGTGTGGTAAGTAGCCTGCTTACCAACCATATTCTCCCAGGTTCAGTCCCACTGCGTGGCACTTTGGGCAAGTACGTGTCCTCTACTATAGCCTCTGACCGACCAAAGCCTTATGAGTGGATTTGGTAGACAGAAACTGAAAGAAGCCCGTCATATATATATGTTTGTGTGTGTCTAAATGTCTGTGTGTTTGTTCCCCCCCCCCTATCGCTTGACAACCGATGTTGGCGTGTTTACGTCCCCATAACTTAGCGGTTCCGCAAAAGAGACCAATGCAATAAGTACTAGATTTACAAAGAATAAGTCGTGGGGTCGATTTGTTCAACTAAAGACGGTGCTCCAGTATGGCTGCAGTCATATGACTAAAATAAATAAAAGAATATATATAGGGAGGTCTTGTTTCTT
>NC_068988.1:43553298-43556375 GCF_001194135.2 Octopus bimaculoides | reverse complement strand
GGGGGGGGGGGGCTTATTTCTTTTGTGTATAAGCGGCAGTGTGGAGGTCATCTTGCACACAAATTATGAGTGAGCAGCTGATATGGCACTCACGAACTTTACAACCTTATATCCCCAAAGGAAATAATCAAGTTGCTTTTGAAAGGAAAAAAAAAAAAACGGACGCCACCGGAAGCCAGCAGACCCTCTTCTTGTTGTAGACATTAGAAATGAAGAACTCATCAAGTTTAAAAGTTCAACTTAATTATAGACCTGCTACTGCTGCTACAACTACCACTATTACCTGGTCCTTCCAGTTTAATAAGTTAATTAAACAAAACACCAGCCGAGTACTAAGGTCGATATCATTCACTGCTTACTTTCCCCTAATTTAAAATCTGGGGTCTGTGTAAAAAAACAAAAACAAAAAAAAACACTAAGAAAACACCACCACCACGTGTATTTATAGTAAACAGCCCTCTAGACAGTACAAGCGGACAGATTAACTAATACCTATATAATAAACAAGTCCTGTACGTAATCCTTTCAGTGAAGACGAGTCAAGGTGTTAATTCCAGCATATTTTGTTTCAATTATTTATTGTTATTGATGGGGTCAGCAAAAAATCTACTCCATCCAGTGAGAGATAAATCCTATCTATCTATCTATCTCTCAGACGCACACGCACACATCAGTATGTGTGGGAGTTAACAGATACAAAAGCCCACCTTTTGTTTTTGTTTCATATTGTAAATTTCGTTTCTGGAAGTTTTACTGATCATTACAAGTCCATCATAGATGGTTCAATGATAATAAGTATATACAAAGTGTTTGGAGAGAACATAGTTTATACAACAATCGGTTTCAGACAGAAGCAGACAGCTGTTTAATATTAAGTTTAATGGACACAATACACAAATTTGATCTAATTCTCTCGTCCATTAACGTTATTGTGCGGCTTTACGTACGAGTATACACACACACACACACACACTTATATATATATCTTTGTGTGTGCGTGCGTACGTGTGTGTATGATTCAAGTCAATAAACAAAACAGAAATTGTGTCAACTACACGCTACACATAATGACTCAGACTTTCGAATTAAAACTTGTATTTATTTAAGTTACGTATCTCTCTTAAAATTCGGTTGATCGTTTAGACATGCGCAGTGGTCTTGTTCAAGAAAATAATAAACACACAGGCACATACACATTTAATATAGATAGATATTAGATTAGAGAGAGAAATGGGGAGGGAGAGAGACAGGGTAAATCTGATGAGGCTAATGGCTTGGCTGTGGGTGACAATCGTAAGGGGTGGTCGTGTAGTTTGGTTGTGTGGATGGCTGGCTATGAAAATAAGAAAAATATAAACGAGTCTAGTGATCATTAAAGCCCGATAGGGATGAGCCATGCTTTTAAAATGCACACGAGCAGAAGATAAGAAATTCTTGTGAGTGCATGTGTGTGTGTGTATGTGTGATCTAAGGGGTATGACGTAGGCATCCATGGTTAGACAAGAGGGTGGTGTTGGAGCTATTAAATAAATGTTATTCATTGAACGATTAGGGAATAGATAATCACAAACGAGTCTGCTGTAGTGATGAGGATTATTATTATTGTTGTTGTTGTTGTTTTGTTATGGTAGTAGTGGTTTGATAAAAAGAGGTGGTAGTTGGCACCCGCAATGTGTGCTGTTTGCTGGAGTACATGAATCACAACATCGAAGCTAGAATGAAACAAATGCATTTTTAACACCATCATACAGAATTATTGTGCAATGGGGAAAGACGTCGAAAGAAACAACAGTATGTATGCATACGTGCATATGTGTAATATATATTATATATGTATGTACTACACTCATATGTACATATATGTCTTTGTAAATGAATATATATATATATATATATGCATATACACACATGTATGTGTGTGTGTACATAGACACATACATGCATAAATAAATGCGTGTATTTGTAATAAAACAAACAGGAAAGGAAAAAACAGGACAAATTAGAAACCAAATTTAATTTAGAGAAATGTTTTAAGTTTAGTTTTTTTCTCTTTTACCCTTAAAACCACAAACTCAAACCAAATAAATGGGAGGCGGCATCTCTGTGTATCCCTTTCCCATTACTGCTTCGTATAAACCAACCAGGTAATTGTTCTTGATTTGTGCTTCGTATCAAGGTTTTTAATCTTCCACGAAGGAAAAGTTTATTTATATATTATATATATTTTTATCTTTAGCTGGTATCACTCTGACTGCAGCCGCCTAAGTCTGGTACTTTTTCAATCCGTCTTTTTGGCCGAACTTCCGAGTTACTGGTATGTAAACAAACCAACACCGTTTGTCAAGCGGTTGGAGGTGGGGGGGGGGAGAAACACACCCAGAGACAAAACACTCTTTTTCTCATACATGCACATAATATATACGATCGGCTTCCACACATTTCTCGTCTACGAAATTCAGTTACAAGGCCATGTAGAAAGTACTTGTCCCAAAGTGCCGCGCAATGGGACTGAATCCCAAGCCACATGGTTGCACATTGAGCTTCTTAACCAAACAGTCATGCCAGCGATGGATGTGGAATTCATTTTAATCAGGAATTGTATCTAAATACTGGCGGTGCCCCAGCATGGGGCTGACATGTGTAAAAGAGCAAAAGAAAATTGAGAGTTTGCCATTCCCTTTCTTCATAGTGTTCGCTAAAAATGATTACAAGTTGATGAGAGGTAAAGAAAAAAATAAAATTCTTGGATGGATCTGTCAGAGTATGAAAAAAATCTGTGCGAGTGAGAGATGTTAATGATATCTAAATACTGAGACCAACTCAACGTCAACAATCTAAGATAAACGCGTAGGACGATCAATTGTAAAATGAGAATGCTTGTCTTTTGATTCAGATAAGGATTTAAGAACATATGCAGTGAAACAGTGTTGTTAGCCTATAGAAAACATGTAACCACTATTGTTCGGCAATTGCGAAATGAATAAATAACATGCGGCTTATAATCCTAAGAGAGAGAGAGAGAGAGAGAGAGAGAGAGAGAGAGAGAGAGAGAGAGAGAGAGAGAGAGAGAGAGAGAG
>NC_068988.1:43551224-43553288 GCF_001194135.2 Octopus bimaculoides | reverse complement strand
AGAGAGAGAGAGAGAGAAAGAGAGAGAGAGAGAGAGAGAGAAAGAGAGATCCTAGAATACACATACGTACTGACTTTAAACATATGTTTATCAATTTGGCTTTAAAAGTTATAACATGGTTCTCTACTACTCTCATCCCAAATGCTTGTCTACTCCGTTCCTCTATTCCAAAACAGTCTCTGTATTTGCATATGCATCTTTACATATGTTTATATTGCTACCCCGCCAAAATTCTATTTCACTGCGCCATTGTGGTTCTCATTTTACAGTTACTCGTGAGCTTAAAAGATTGTAATCAGCATTAAATAAGAATGGACATTTATGTATACGAGATAACGCCGATATGCTCAACTGGGAGGGCATATATTTTTATCTTTGCAAACAATATATTGCTAACGCATATATGTGTTGTATACATACATATGGAGCATACGCCGTGGAATATATATGCGTGTGTTTATTCATTTAAATTTAAACACTTTCTCTCGGAAACTTTCCAATTGCGCATTTAACCAAACATACATATACAGATATACTGTTGTTTATTAATAATAATATTTTCTTTATTTTTGCTACAAGAAAAGGGGACATTACAAGGACAGGTTACAAAACGTGTGCGGGTGAAATGAAGAGACAATATACACAGCATGCAACCTATAGCATGAAGTTCCAAGAAGACGGCCGCAGTCGAAGAGCCAATGAAAGAACCCCAAAGATCCCGGATCACCATGGTTGCGAACTATAAGTGTGCTTTCCCAGTTGTATTCTCCAGTCTACAGGGACATGCTAAGAGAAGCCCCATCCATGTGAGGCACACTCGCAACTCTCACTCAACTTTTATCAAATTTATAGGAAGGAGAGCAGCACCGTCCTTTACGCCCTCATTTACCTCTACATGAGCTTGAAAGAAATAAATAGTTTCCAAAACAGGCACAAATTCAAATTGTGGCCAGTTAAAATCAATCCCAGTTTATATATGGGTAGGGGCAACTACCTGGTCTCTGGATCAGTAACAAGTAGCAACCAAATCACAGGTCTTCTCTTTGAAAGCCAGCCAGGGGTTATGCAGCAAGAACGACGACAACAACAACAAGAACGACAAGTACGCTATTGGAGAAATAAAATGCAGTGTTCGCTTTGGCGAGATTTGAACCAATAAGTAAAAGGGACGTAACTAAATTACAAGGCACAATTTGTTATCTAAATAACAATCCTTTCTATTATAGGCACAACGCCTGACATTTTGTTGTGGGGGAGCTAGTCGATTACTTTGACTCACAGTGCTCAAATTGTACTTATTTTATCGACACCCCAAAAGGATGAAGGATAGAGTTGACCTCGGCGGAATTTGAACTCAAAACGTAAAGTCGAACGAAATGCTGCAAAGAATTTTACTAACGAATCTGCCAGCTCACACCATCATCATCTTCATGATCATTATTATTAGAAGTAGTAATAATTATTATTATCATTATTATTATTATTATTATTATTATTACTATTACTATTATCATAATTATAACAACAACCATAAATATAAAGGAGGTCAAATTCAAGTAGAAAATGGGTCAGCTTGGTTGTTTGCTGATTCTCTGAGTAAGACATGTGTAAGTCTCCATTGTCACGAATATAATGTCTAGTGTATGACTCAGCCCGTCTCCAATAGCAAGTCCATTATTAGTTGTCACTGAAATGTATGATAAATAGATGATATCGCCGACAGTGACGGTAACATTAGGTAGTGGCGTGGATTCTTTTCTCGTAAGTCATCAAAGCCCACCAGTGCAACAGCAGCCATCGAAATACAATATTCCTCTGCGTCTTCCATACAATTACAGGTAAAGTTGTACATGTCTCTTAACTTGTTGGGCGAAGTAGATCATCTTTTTTGCGTCCTGATTGAAAAGTAGTTCTGTTTGTTTGTGTGTGTGTGTGTGCGTGTAAGTATATATGTATGTGTGTGTGCGTATATATACATAAACACATACATGCATGCATACACGTAATGCATGCAGGGATGCATACATACATGCATGTAGATATATATATATATATATATATATA
>NC_068988.1:43546304-43551045 GCF_001194135.2 Octopus bimaculoides | reverse complement strand
GGTCCAATAGTTTTGTACATTGTATTCTATCAAACTTTGCAAGTGAGTCATAATAGATGAAACTATTTGTTCATGACCCACTTACGTAACTTAACAGCCGATTTAAGTAAATGGATGCATTCTATTTTATTTCTCCTAATTGCTCCAGGAAACCTATATATTACGCAAAATGATTTGATTTCACATTTACTTAAGAACTACTTATGTTCAAATATTATACTCCTTTCTTCCCCACTATCTGTCTGTCTATCTTGCACTTACTCTTTTCGGACCCCTGTCTCGCTCAGTTCAGAAGTGATTAATACTTGTTTGTACGATTAATTTGATGGATATGAGCATGAATGAGAAACAATAGCTGGGAGCAGGAAATTAGTCTTTACGTCTGTGCATAAATGTAATACATGAAACCCCTGCTATCATCGTCTAAGAATAATTTCTTTCAGTGTGTATATTTAAACACACACATGTATAATATAATATAATGTAATATAATATATATATTATGAAATATGTATGTGCTGGACTAAGAAAGAAAGTGAGACAGAGACAGGGGGAATGAAAGAAGGGGAATTCGATCATTTGAATTTTCGTAAGACCAGCTGCATTCTGATGTGCCGACTGATACCACTGTAATTGTCTGAATGTGCGAAGCAATGTATCGAACACCTGTGTTTCTTGGATCAATGACAAACTAAGACGTGCGTGGTCGTGGTGGTGTCAGTTGTATCCACCAAGAAACAAATCAGTGGTGCCTACTCTGTGTTCACTCTTCAAATGTCTGTATGGCGGGTGGAAGTGATGAGAATGGATTAATATTTAGTAGACAGTCAATTGCACATACATTCTTATGTGTATACAGGTGCATATGTGCGCGCTCGCGTGTATATACATACATACATGTTTGTACACACACACACATATATATATATATATATTTCGTGGGCATTCCAACGGTTACGACGACGAGGGTTCAAGTTGAACCAATCAACGGAACAGCCTGCTTGTGAAATTAACGTGCAAGTGGCTGAGCACTCCACAGACATGTGTACCCGTAACGTAGTTCTCCGGGATATTCAGTGCAACAGAGGGTGACAAGGCTAGCCCTTTGAAATACAGGTACGCCAAAAACAAGAAGCAAGAGTGAGAGAAAGTTGTAGTGAAAGAATACAGCAAGCTACACCACTACCCCCTGCCGGAGCCTCCTCGAGCTTTAGGTGTTTTCGCTCAATAAACACTCACAACGCCTGGTCTGGGAATCGAAAACACGATCCTATGACCGCGAATCCGCTGCTCTAACCACTGGGTTATTGTGTGTATAACGGATTGAGAAGACCATGGACAAGACGCTTCCTTCAGACCAAAAGAAAAAAATAGAAATAGGTAGATAGAATGAGGGTGGATGGATGGATAGATAGATAGATAGATAGATAGATAGATGAGAGAGCAAGAGACAGTAAGAAAAGAAAGAAGTGACACAAGGACACTTATTTTCTTCGAGTGATATTTACTCCAAACAACTTGAGATATCTTAATTCTCTTAAGACATCTTAATGTCATCACAGCTTGAAGATAATTGTTTACCAAAAGTGTTTAAAATGAGTACGGTCAAATTAGGTGGATGTTGTTATACAGTAGAGCTGGAAAAGAAAGTAGTGTGTGTATTGGGAGGTGCTGGCGGTGTTCCAGGATGCAAGGGAAGTGGAAGCATTTTCATACACACACAATACGCCCAATGATACTGTCAATATGCACTCAAGTAAACATGTACGACCGTGGACACTCGTACATAATCATAAACACTCGTTGAAAAAAACCGTGTGTGTACAAATGTACAATTCGTATGTGTGTGTGTGTGTGTGTGTGATAGACATTCAAGTACCTCTCAGATGGCGAGATTGGGGGAGAGAGAAAGAGAGAGAGAGAGAAAAGAATATCTCCCCCCCCTCTCTCTCTCTCTCTTTCGTCATCTGACAGGTACTTGGGACATGTATGCTTTGCTGATGAAGTTCAGTAACATCAAAACATGAGCAGAGTTATCACTCTTGTCATTAGTTTAGTCTCAACAATAATATTTACCTTTCGTTGATGCAGGTATATGGGCCTGATTAATTGAAGTTATCACGCTCGACACATTATGTATGTTAGTGCTTACTTCGATAGTAAATTACAGTTTGTTGATACCAATATAAGTTTGACATTTAGTAGGACATCGTAAATTATTTTATGCAAGTTAACGCTACCATTTCATCAGTGTATGCAAACGATTGATACGTCTTTTGAAATATTTATTACATTTCAAACATACTTAGTTCCGCTTTAGAGACCGGCGGAGTTTATAATTTCATATTGGCAACGAGGTTTGACACCTTTGCAGGAGGTCATTCTTGAAGTACCCAGAAATAATACTGTAAAATCACACTAAAAGTTATTAATTAGATAATGATTTACTCTATAGCAAGATTAATTACCACTTGTTACCCTCACATCCCTAACTTAGACTATTTATCTGTGATTACTTTCCCGGCACTAGTCTTTTCCTTTTAAATTTTCGTTTCTTCCACAGTTTTATCTGTGTGTGTATTAGTGTGTTTGTGGAAAATATGCGTATGGATGTATAAACACGCACAAACATGAATCAACATACGCATACATGCAGGGCTATCTGTCAATTGAATGTATACAAGTATGTATGTATATATCATATAAGTCAGGGCGTCTTCATTTGTTAATAGTAAATATTTGAACTTCTACCACCTGTTCATGACTAGCTGGGTTAACATTGCCAATTAACCAAGCAATCCTTCTTTGGCATTCCATTCAAGTTGGTTTGATAGTTGAACCATACAAGAATAAGAATTTAAAGTATGTGAAACTTGACAGAGTTAATTAATAAATGCACTATACCAAATGGAACATGTTTCATTGACTTGAAAAGACTGAAAGGCAAAGTTACAAAAAATTAACTTGGGAAGGTTTGAGCTTAGAAATGTAAAAGGTCATGTCTATACTAAATACAACAAGGCACCGTGACTAAACCCTCCTGATAGATGGCAGTATAGACCTATCAGTTTTCTCGTCTCCCGTAACATATATTGCCTTCTACGTTTAACAAGGGAACGTCTACGAGGTTGATCGACCTGGTGGAGATCACACCCGAATCTTAAACAAGACCCTACTATTTATAATCTATTTAAATAAGGACACATTCAACAAAATAATCATAATAAATGCAAGATGCGATGATTCTGGTTGGACTGCCTTAGCTCATTGATATACCCAAAGTTGATTTCCTATAATAATTGATTAACGAAGTCTAGGTGTTTGGATTTTTCTTTAGCACAAATTCAAGAAACTGTCTGACAAAAGGAGGACATAGTTTTCATAATTGATTTCCACCCTAATCGATGCTTCAGGTGTTCCTACTAAGTGATAATGGATGGAATAATTATTTACCCTCCATCTAATTCACTGAACAGCATCGAGTCGGTTTCAGATTTAGGGACGAGGATGCCACATTATGTAGACATGATATAATGCCACATAATACGATGCATTATATCATGTCTACAATCAAACTTTCTTCTAAGACAATGTCTTTTTTAGGTATTTTCAAGAGTTTATTGTATGGTTTTAATATGATAGATAATATGATCAATTGTATGGGACACCAGAGTAACGTTCTAATCTGTAGTATATAGCGATTCTTTGATAGAACACAGTTCAGTTGTCTGCTGATACCCTCCAACCCCTCTATCTTTCTCTTTCTCTCTCCAACCCTCTGTTTCAGTCACTGTACAGCGGCTATCGACCCCAGTACTTTTTTTCAAGTTTAGTAGTTATTTGGTAGATACCTATTTGCCCAGTTGCTAAATCATGGGGCATACCCCCTCCACACACACACATACACGTATTTGGGCGTGTGCTTTACGTGTGTGTGTGTGATTCTTTATGTAATCCATAGATACATAACTCAATAAATGGACATTTCAGTACACAAGCTACAACAGGGTAAGAAAAAGAGAGAGAGAGAGAGAGAAAGAGAGAGAGAGAGAGAGAGAGAGAGAGAGAGAGAGAGAGAGAGAGAGAGAGAGAGAGAGAGAGAGAGAGAGAGAGAGAGAAAGAGACGCAGAAACTGGCGGACAAGAAAGTTGCGTACAACTTCAGAATGTGAATGAAGAAACGAGAAAGGAAAGAAAACAGAGATGGAGTAAAAATGTGGAGATTCAAATGATTGTAAGAAAATGGTGTTAATGTATGAATGAATGAATGAACGAAGTGTCGAGATAGAGAGATATGTAGATGGAGATGAGGAAGGGGCTGGCTTTAGAAGCAGCATTTTCTACATGCGATTTATGTTCAATGTAGAATTTATCTCTGTGGACACACTTCCCTTTCTCTATTACACACCCTTCTCGCCTGTTAATGAGATCACATTTTTATGGCTGCATCACCACTCCACGTCACACACAGGCACATACATATTTTCTCCATCTCCTCTGTCTGCTTGTCTCTTTCTCTCTCTCTCTCTCTATCAATATATTACAGAAATTTGCACACACACACACACACACACACAAGCCCAGAAAGATGAATATGCATGTTATTTAATGTATGTACACGCATATAGATGCAGCTATCCAAATTCAAACGCACACATACAGAGAAATTTATATATATATATATATATATATATATATATATAAACACGCACATACCAGCACAAGCCACACAACAAAGGAAA
>NC_068988.1:43544179-43546294 GCF_001194135.2 Octopus bimaculoides | reverse complement strand
TGTACAGAGCCTTCTTTGTGTCAAAAAGCAGGGAAGGATGAACGGCGAAACAAACTGTTTGTAAAGCTATAGGCTCTTATATAATCAGCAACACACTACATCGATTGATAAAACAGGCAGACGACAAAGACAGAAGACAGAAGTCAGAAAAGGAAGACAGAACCAAACGTTAGGAGACAGAAAGGGTGAAGGACACAAAATAGTGAGAGAAAACAGGAAAGCGATACTGATAAAGATAAAATTAATGATGATACCGAAGATTTATTTCTAAAGTAGGCACAAGGCAATAAATTTCGTGGAAGTGAACAGTCGTTTATGCTGAACTCTCTACATGACTAGTATCTATTTCACTGAACCGAAAAAGATGGAAAGCAAAGTCAGCCTCCACGCGAGTAAAAATAGCTCGTAAACTGTGATATGGACACAAGGCCATTGATATTATAGAGACTCAAGGCCAGAAATCCTGCCGGATGAGTACTAACGCCTTCGCTTCTTGAAGACAAAACTGAAGACGATAAAAAATGCTGGCAGATGTCATTTATATAGCCTTAATGCACGCAGTAACAATGGTGTCTCTGCATTTTTTTCTTTCCTTTTTTTATTTTATTCATATAGTGTATCTAGCTATATTACAAACAAGTACTTTTAAGATGGTAGGGTTGAAATTTGAGGGATATGATTTCATATTGGTGAAGGCAATGTTTCAGCACAGTCTTGATTAAGATGGCTAAAATAAACGAAAAGAACATAAATGAAGTTAATTGAAATTATCTAATTAATAAGGATTAACTGGTAATTGAACGTTTTACAATATCTCAGATGATTAAGTCGCCTGCTTTCAAAGTAACTACTTACGTTTTAGTTTTTTTAATACATAATCGTATCTTCAAACCCCTTCTTTAAGACCACGCAAATAGAACAACCATGGTCACTTAAAATGCTGGGTCACACGATTACTAAGTGAATACGCATGGCTCAGAGGTTAGCGAATCGGGCTCTCACAATCATGAGGTACCGAGTTTGATTCCCGGACCGGGCTGTGTTCTTGAGCAAGACACTTAATTTTACGTTGCTCCAGTTCACTCGGCTGCAGTTGCGATGTCATAGGTGCCAAGTTATATCGGCCTTTGCCTTTCCCTTGGATAACACCGGTGACATGGAGAGGCGAGACTGGTATGCATGGGTGACTGCTGGTCTTCCATAAACAACCTTGCCCGGCCTTGTGCCCTGGTGGGGGAACTTTCTAGGTACAACCCCATGGTCATTCATGCCCGAAGGGGGTTTTTACTCTTTTCACCCATTACTAAGGATCTCTCCTGGTGAATGCCTATTCTCAATGTACTATGATCCTGCTCTACTTGCTTCTACTCTCAGCCTCTCCTACCGGGAGTGTCAGACCCTCTAAAATTATTACTCGGCATGTGATTTTATTTGCAGCGGCCTGTGCACAAACATTTCAAGCGGGTATATTAAAGGTATGAATCTCCCCGGTCTCGGAGGGCCTATGAAAGCTATAAAGTATAACCTTGTACTCCAGAGCATACCAATGTTATACCTCACAATTCTACCAATACGAGTAGCTTTATCTTTAAATACGCTATTATGACATGTGCATTAATATTTTTTAAGCCAATACTGTCTATGACTATATACGTTAATTAAGCATTTTAATTAAATACGGCCAACATTTTAGACGTATCAGTTTTTGTACCATTTCATTTTCGTGTAGAGTGAATTTCTTACAGCTTCTCCCTCGCAGGGAGGCTCTTTCTGATCCATTGAAGTGTTTTTTTTTTATCTTTTCTATCACCATTACCAAGATTTTCTCCTAGTTTATCCATCATCATCATCATCATCATCACTGCCAATATCATCAACATTATCATCATCACCACTCCCGTCTCATCTCAGCATGTTCCATGAGGAATATTGAAATAATTACGATAAGAAGTAGGACGGACTGGATGGTGAGGTCTGGATGGGTCTACCCTACATGAAGTAAATATATATATATATATATATATATTTCAGGGAGGGTAGCCTCGTTAAGTGACGGGTGCGGGAAGCTGAGATTAGACGATCGTGTTTCTTTTAGTTTTTTTTCAATGAAGATGA
>NC_068988.1:43542671-43544137 GCF_001194135.2 Octopus bimaculoides | reverse complement strand
AGTAGTAGTAGTAGTAGTAGTAGTAGTAGTAGTAGTAGTAGTGGTAGTAGTAGTTTTGTTTGTAAAGCTTTTTGAGTTGTTTTTTTCATTAATTCGTGTATGTATCTGGATATATATATATGCACACACACACACACACACATATATATATATATATATATACTCTTTTACTTATATATGAATATATATATATATATATATATATATATATATATATACATACATGCGTACATTCATGCATACATATGTGCATGTATGTGTGTGAGTTAAGCTTCAATGGTTGTTGATTGGCCCGAGCGGGTGGGACTTATGCAGTGTTCATACCTTTCTAAGGGTATTAGCAACGTATTATTTGAACTAAAATCATAACCACCAGTCACGAATCCCATCTGAGTACATTACAGGCACGCTTGCCACACATCCCAGACATGCACAAATACACATATTATATAAGACAGACTGACTGACCAACAGACAGATAGATAGATAGATAGATAGATAGATAGATAGATAGATAGATAGATAGATAGATAGATAGATAGATAGATAGATGAGTACGTATAGTGTGTACTAAGCACGGTTATTCTAAGAAAATGAGTGCGCGCGCGTGTGTGCGTACACTATATCTATTGTAGTTGAACAAGTTCTAGCCATCGTTTCAAATGTACTTCTGCAACACTTGAGAAATATACATTTACATTATCTAAAATGCGCTTCTTAACGCATTAATTACAAAATTAATTGACCTCGCTGTCGACAAAATGGTACTTATCCAAATCAGATTTTCCGCTTTAGTTAAGTCTATAATAAGTAGAGACTACAAATACAATTTCTCTATGTGCAGACGAAAGGTCGATACGTTGTCTAGAGACAACGTATGAGATCCCAAATAGTAATGAAACCGGCTAGACCGATCCTTTTTTTTCTTTTTGCAAAGAGATTGCATAGATCTGTGTTCGTCATTTGTCCATTGTAGTCAAATCCACATGCAATGTCAACCAAAACTTGTGTGTTTCTACAATAAATATTCTCTATCTATGTGTCTGTCTATCTATCCATCTATCTATAAGTAAGATACAACTCCACCCACACTCATACACATTCACAAAGCAAGTGAATAAGCGAGAGAGAGATGCTGTGTACTGATGCACACACACCAACACATACGCACACACACACACACACAAACAACACACGAATATATAGATATAAACACACAGACATACAGTAAGTACACCGAAACGCACCATTATTCATAATTAGATAGTGCTCTATTGCTAAGTATCAAGCAGTTCTTATATACTACATATACCAAGCAATGCTTCCACATATATTGCAGTAGTTAGTAGTCAATTTTATCGGAGTCAGTAATGGTGTGATCATTTGCATATTAGCCTTACGTAGTACTAGTGGCTGCTTATATGTATATATATATATATATATATATATATATATATGTATGCATA
>NC_068988.1:43537208-43542308 GCF_001194135.2 Octopus bimaculoides | reverse complement strand
CATATAGAAGATCATACTATTCTAAATACTTTTTCCAGCCTGGTATGTTATTGAAATCTGATGAACCGCTAAGTTAAATAACGACAAAGCTGTGTGTGCGCGCGCACACACACACACACAGAAGACGGTCTTCGACACTGGTTCCCACCAAACGAATTCCACTCACAAGACATTGTTTGACCCGTGGTTACAGAAGAAAGACATTTGCGCAAGTGTACGACGTAGTGCGAATGAACCGGTCTTCGGCTCGTTCGCGCACCGGCACCGCACACACACATACACACACACACACACACACACACACACAGAGTAAAAGAAACAAGGTCTTGGAAGGAGTGGCGCCACCCGAGTACGTTGAATTAACTGAAGAATTTCATTCATATCCAACTATTCAGGTTATGGTAGCCATATACACATGCCTTCTTTATAGTATAATCTATGAGGCAGATGTAAACTTATATACTTTACGTTGTGTATGTGCGTGTGCGTGTGTATTATATAAATATATATATTGTACTGGAATGTATGCTACTTGAGGATGCTGTAGTAAATTTATATACTATTGCGGATGCTGTAGTATATACAACTACGTAATTCGTGAATGACCCGTAATAGTTTTATATAGGAAGAGTTTTTAAGATAATAGTAACAATGGTGAAAGAACGAGTTTCCTTGATTTTTCAGCATCCCTCTTTATTTAGATTTTAGACTTCATAAACTGACCATTATGAGAAGGTAGGTTGTTCATCCCAGTAAGACGGACGCAAGGGTTTTATTCTTTGAAAAGATCTTGGTGCTTTTACTTCTAATTATCCCACAAGTATATCTCTCCCTCTTTTTTCTCTCTATCTCTCTTCCTACATACGTTATATGTATGTGTGTGTGTATTTCTTCATCGAATAATTTTAATATCTATTACATTCCAGGGTCAATATAAAGATCCTCACCCGGGAACAAAAAGAAAAAATTAAACCAGCCTGGGGGTGTTAACAAGTGTATGGAAAACGAATATGAAGAAAAATGCGCGCAGACGACACTGGAGTGGGGGTGGGGATGGGACTTTGGGAAAATTCACAAGATCCGATTTTTCCGTCATAAATTCGGGTAAAATGGATATATATTGATTATTTTTTTTACTGAATCCCTGAGATTTGGCTGTTATTTCTAGCATATGGATAGCCTGCTTGAAGGCCTGAAGAGTATATATTCATTTTTTTTTTTCTTGTTGAAAAATTGAAATTTAGAAACAAATTTTTTTTCAAAATCGTAATCATTTTTCGACGGTAAAAATGAAAAATGAAGGAGGGGATCGAAATTTTACAAAAGTCCCCCTCCACCCCGTCAGGGTGGTCATCGCGCATTTTTTTTTTCATATTCGTTTTCCATACACTTATTAACCCCCCTCCCCCCCGGGCTGGTTAATGTCTTTTTGTTTTGTTCCCGGGTGAAGTTCTTTATATTGACCCATTCCAGCCTTGACCATAGCAGCTTATCTAGAGCTACGTAATCCAAAGTATCTTTCCTCTCTTAAGGTAGTACGGTTTTATTTGAAGGAGAAATGATTGATATTTGTAACAAATCGAACAGATATACGAGGATCTCCTACTTTGTTGGCGCATGATATCTCCATGCGAAACACACACACACACACACACATCTAAACGTCAATACAAACTCAAACGGCATATGAAATGAGAGAACCCGCAGTGAATGCATCTTTTGACAATCAACCAAGTGCCTCTTATCCTCATATATGTATATTCCTACAGTTTGTATGCATTAGGGGGGGGGGTATTTATCGTTTGTTTTCTGTATGAATGTATGTAAATAACAAACTACAGCTGTAAGTGTGAAGTCGTACTAAGCTATTTCAAGAAACTACAACAACAGAAACAACACACATACACGCACACATCCTCCCTACAACTACTCTCATTCTACACTCCACCACCATAATATTTGACATTCCATGTACCCATAACAGAACAAGTTTCGAAGGGAAGCAGCACACAGGTTATTTTTAACAGACATACCTCTTACTCTCTATTTCTCCCACACTCACACATACATCTCATTACAGTGATTAAATTTATTCTGTCATGTATGTATGTATGTATATATGTATGTATGTAAGACTTGTTTCACTTTTCTTCTTCAATATGTAACTACAACTGAACAGTCTCTTCCTTTATTTTAATAATCTCGTCAAACATTAAGATGAGGCGATCAAGCTTTTACAGTTGAGCGTTGTTAAAATATCTCGGTTCAACAGGAGTCCACAACGCCGTTTCAATTCTTGATTATCTGAAACATTCCATTTCACTTAAAACAACAACAACTACTACTACTACTACTACTACTACTACTACTACTACTACTACTACTACTACTACTACACACAATTATAACTAATTTTAATTTGTTTATATGAAGCCTACACTACTTAGTTCAAACAAGCGGTGCGAGGGACGATCCATCATTGAATGTTGTTAATCTGTAAACTATTCAATGCACTCAGTACTGAATAATGTCATGCAATCCTCATTTCAACCCGAGCATACACAACTTCGTTCATTATTAACCAAATATCAGAATAGAGATGGATGTCAGGGAGTTCGAAGATAAAGGAAGAGGAGGAGGGTTCGAAACAGTGCAGATTATCAAATGTGTGCGTATGTGTGTGTGTGTGTGTGCATGTGTGTGTGCATGTGTGTGTGTGTGATACCCATGAACCAGACAACCATGTATTAACCATGTTGCTGCTGCTGCTACTGTATAATATATCAGTAATTCTGTTATATCACTCACACATTTACATTATTTCGTCTCTCTTCCTCTCTGTATTTATGTGTGTGTGTGAGAGAGAGAGAGAGAGACAGAGAGAGAGAGAGAAAGAGAGAGATTTATCATGTAGTTAATTTGAGACAGGGCAGTTCTCAGAGCATTTTTTATGCATTCCTCTAGAGGGAAATGCATAGCTAGGGTGACTGGGCGTAGTAAATGTGGATGAATTTTTAAATATGAAATTTACATTGTACTCAGATTGAGGCGGGGCAGCACTCAGAGCATTTTTCAGGCACTCCTTTAGAGTGGGACCATTAACTGGGGTAACCGGGCGAAGTTAATGTAGGGGTAGTTAATAGGTAGAATTCATGCAGGCCCTGTTTAACATCGGAATGAACCATCAAAAGAGGAAGTGTGGGACGATAGGATTGTGCTTTTAGTCGAGGCTCTCTGAACAAGGAATGCACAATTAAAGGGCACGAGTATGGAAGGGTTGGGGTTAGTAAGTATATAACCGAATGCTCTTAGGTAGGAACAGTCTACCTACAAGCGGTCATTAAGGTCGGAGAGGCAGGTTACATGTAGAATAGACAGGAAGAGAGAACAACCGGGTTATATTAGCGACATATATATTTACATACATGTCCTCATATCACACACGTTCTCACAAATATATACTAACTAGAGATGACACAAATACACAGTGACTAGAGACGATACATCAATCAGTTTGTCATGTGAGAGACAGACACACACATACATCATACACATTCATACAGACATACAACTAAAATAAATATATCAGTATCCTTCGATGTGTCAGAAAAAGGTGTGTAAAATGCTTACTGGAAGACCCATTATCATTAAGTAACGAGATATTCTGAAGGCCGAAACCCGGGACTTCTCACCGAGTTATTACAGTGTACTGAACCAACATGCATAGCTCTGCTGAAATTAGTACACATCGCGCGCACACACACACATACATTTAGACAGAAAGGGAGTAGTGAGAGGATGTAAAAAGATAGACAGATTGGTGAATAGATAATTGATTTCTCTTATTGTTTTAAGATGAATAGCTACAGACACACAGAATGACACACAAGGGTAGATTGAAGATGTACGTGATGGAGAGATATAGATTGATGAGGAAGGAAAAGGAGACACAGGAAATACTTCAAAGTGTCAGTCAATCCTCATTTGACAAAAACAAAGAAAGCAACCAGGGCAAAATACAAGGATGCAGCCACAGGAGCGAATGAACAACTAAGATGCAGAGAGAGGTACTTGACAATGGTGACGTCATGTATCGTTCCAGTACTTTATTACGATTAGCGATGGTGACATTTGGGAGTGTGGAAGAAGACGCAAGAGAGAGAGGACAAGTGTAGGATGGTTGGATGAATAGACTCACAAGCACACACACACACACACACACACACACACACACACACACACACACACACACACACACACACACACACACACACACACACACACACGCAACAGAGGTAATCTTTCGGTAAAAGTATATGACGTCATGTGTAACTGTGTAAACGTTATGTTTCATCTGCTTGACAAAGTTGAACAGTCAAACACGCAATCGCACTCCATTCACCCATGACTGACGTCATATACTAATATCGAAACATTGTCTGTATGTATATATATATATATATATATATATATATGTGTGTGTGTTTGTAATGTTTGTGTGTATATATATATGTGTGTGTGTGCGTGTGTTTGAGGTTTGCTTGTTGTATACAAGATGATATAAAATGACAAAAATAAATATTAGCTAATGAAGAATACAGACTTAACCACAAATAAATTTGCATTTCACACCATCTGATGACACCACTTATGCCATGATGACGCAATGAACCTACCTACCTACCTATCTATCTATCTATCTATCTAAAAGAAATGTGCCTATTTATTTTTAAAGGTCATCGCAGCCCTTGATGAAACGTCCATACCTCTCAACTTCCCATCCACCTCCGATTTGTGACCCCATGATTGTATATAAAAGAGGATGGTGAGTTATTATCAATGAAATAGTTTAACATACGCCCACCCACCGGCGAGTATATTCACACGCACGCACACACACACACATATGCGTATATATTGTGTTTAACAGGTTTAAGCGTGTGGTTTAGATGTTCGCTGAGAAAGCACGTGGTTCCAGATTCAACCCCACTGTGCGACAACACATTTGCGTTGTCTTCTGCTGTAACCTCTCGGTCGATCAATGCGTTGTCAATAAAATGATAGAAAATGTGAGGAAGCTCGTCATTTAGACGTGTGTGT
>NC_068988.1:43536774-43537198 GCF_001194135.2 Octopus bimaculoides | reverse complement strand
GTGTGTGTGTGTGTGTGTGTGTGTGTGTGTGTGTGTGTGTGTACAAGTTGCAACCAGAAACACGAACCTCTCAAGGCAGATCTTAGTTTCTCTAATCGTGCCGTATGGTAGCTGTTTGTCTATAATGGTTAGTGGTCTACAACTAACTAGAAATTTTGTGCTGTGCGCGTGTCTGTATATGAGTGTAAGTATGCGTGTATGTTTGTGGTGTGTGGTATATGCTGAATTCGAGGAAAATAAACAGTGACAGATTTTTGAAAGAATCTTAATCTAGAAAGACTAAAGTAACAGACAACAACATAGTCTAACACAACCAACATGAAACATAAATTTTATTAGATTTCAGACAGGAGTGCAACGCAGTGTCTAAAACACACACACATACACACACACACACACACACACACACACACACACACACACA
>NC_068988.1:43533654-43536695 GCF_001194135.2 Octopus bimaculoides | reverse complement strand
TATGTATATATATATATATATATATATATATATATGTATATATATGCAACACTGTATATAATATGAATATATATATATATAACACATTCTCTTATGATTTGAATGAATGAAAGAATGAAATAAAAAAAAAAGAATGAAAAGCAGTGTAAGAGAATGACTGAAAGGTAATCTTTCAATACTTTTGGTTCATCCTTCATATTCTGTATGAATCTGAATTTTGATTTCATGAAACCAGAAACAATAGCAACATATTAGGATGGTTGAGGAATATTAATCTAAATCGGTGGTTCTTAACCGTGGTTCATATGGCCCCGGAGGGTCTCTATATAAGATTTTGGGGATCCGCAATAGTATTTTAAAAACCCTTGAAAAAATTTTGCTTCTGATGTATTAGTACGTATTGCAAGAAACAGCTAGGGTCCTTTCTCTAACATTTTACATAGTTCAACCTACACAGGTTAATGTGTGAATACAAAATTGGAATTTTGAAAGAAGTTTCTATAAAACTAGTTTTTAAATCTCGAATGGTTATGGGGGTCCACCAGAATAAAATAGTAATCAAAGGGGTCCATAGATTAAAACAATGTTTGAGAAACCCTGATCTTAAATCATGAGATTTTCTTTCCCTCAGACACGGACACATACACACAAACACAAGTATATATAATAAATAAATTATGAAAAGCGGGAACTTTTACTTCTAATGAGTTAATAAAAGATTGTGTCACATTATTATACTTGCCTAAAGCAAATCACCTGATGTCTTTCAAGTATCGTGGACAGATGTTTGCAAAAGTGTGTGTGAGTGTCTGTGTGTATGTATGTATGTATGTATGTATGTATGTATCGATATATATCAGCGTTTCTTCCATGAATGCAATGCATTTGATTTAATTATCTTTCATTTTAATGAGAGACAGATTGAAACTATACACAAACAACCTGCACCCCATTTCAATGATATGAGTTTGATATTTTCTTTTTAATTTGCAAGCTCTATCTTTTAGTACTATGTATAGCGCCTGGTATACACTCACACAAACACACACAGTGCGTATATATCGTATGGATGCATCTATGTATACATGTGCGTGTGGGATGCACTGCAAGATTCTTGAGACCTCTTTTATTAATTATTGCAGATATTGTGGCTCATTCTGCAAACAAAAATATATACGCTGGTTGTAGATGACTTCTTTATAGTTAGCTAATTAATTAATTCATAAATTATTGACGACTTAATTTGTCAACGTCTTTCATTCTTTCACCACATAACTAATAACGGCTTTTTGTTATATCCTTTCCTTCTTTCTGCAGAACGAGGAGCATCTAACACGCCACAGCAGTCTAAGAGAGAAAAAGACATTGACAAACATAATGTACCACAAATAAATTCATTGAATAATTTGTAAAGTGAAATACAACCGGTGTGTTTTTATTAGCAGTATGACCAACCAATGTACAAGTGTGTGTGTGTGTGTGTGTGTGTGTGTGTGATAGTTACATTGATTGATTTGCATAAAACAGCTCTCTCTCTCTCTCTCTCTCTCTCTCTCTCTCTCTCTTTCTCTCTACTGCCATCATTCTTTGTGTGGTTCAGCAATAGTTGAGGCCTCTGATAGGATTTTCACTAAGATGACAACCATCTGTTGGTCTAGACAGATATATTAATATCTCTGACCTGAATGCTTCTTTCTTATAATCCTTTCTTTCATTCTCGCCGATACACGTTGGCGATAGTAACAATGACATACATGCAGTCGACATAGAAACAGTGATATATAAATATATGCATTAGATACAACGATGGTACGATAAATGCCCATTGACAACTGATAGACAGTGAGAGACAGTGATACATACATACATACATATGTATCTTTTTTTTTCATCATATTGAACCGTTAATCCCTACACATTTGTTTTCCTCTCTCCTTTTTTTTATACTCTTAATCCTCTCTGTCGAAGAGCGTAGGCTCGAAACGTAAAAAACCTTTCCATTCTTTCCTGAGTGTTAAACTAATACACCTGCTTGTTGTTCCTACACCTTATCTTTGTCTTTTGTTTTCTGTAAATTTGAACTCTATATATATTATACACATACGTACATGCAGACAGAGAAAACTGAAAAATACTGACATGCAAACAAATACCACCGCACGCGGCACAATATTTCCTTAAGAACTCTCTCCGAGACATTTTGTCTCAGAACCTCATCGATCATAGATAAGCAACGAACGTCTTGTAATCACAAAGCTTTACTCTGGTTTCTTCAATACTAAAATGATGTGAGGTAAATATCGCTCTGGCTAAGGACGCTAGTTTATAGGGAAATAGATTTTCCTAATAAGGCTATGGTAATCTAACCTTCTTTGTTGCTTGTACCAGAGAGACTATAGTTGTACTCTGGCGATGAATGTCTGATGGGAAAGGGTTAATAAATGCTTGTTGCCAATACTGTTTGTATAAGTAAATGAATCTGAAGACCCAGTTTTCATTTTCACAGCATTGTTAAATAATACAATAAATAAAGGCTGATAAAGATGCTATAATTCGAAGTGTATCAGACAGATAAATGTATTGGAATAAAGATACAGAGAGGTGAGGAGTAGTCAATGGGAGACTATAGGGTGGATATGTTAGATAGATAACAGGTTAAATATTATAGCAATCTTTCGGTAGATGTCTATGACGTCTTCAGTAAGTATATGACACTGTGCTGCTCGACAGAGTGGAATAGTCAAACACTCGGGCGCGCACACACTCAAATACAAATACCGAAGAATTATGTATTTTTATGTTATATCATATTACATGTAAGTATATAGAGAGACAGAGAGATTACAGGTAAAGTCTGGGTGAAATGAACGTCCCAGTTTGGTGAACAGAGAGAGAGAGAGAGAGAGAGAGCAAAGATCGAATCCTGCCCTCTCATCAGAGTGAATCTAATTGTCAAAGAAGTGCACTCAGATATATTGATGTCTCTAATCACATACTTGCACCATTCCAAACAAGTATATTTCTAATTTAATCGAAGTTTT
>NC_068988.1:43530458-43533568 GCF_001194135.2 Octopus bimaculoides | reverse complement strand
TGGTGGTGGTGGTGTGTGTGTGTGTGTGTGTGTGTGTGTGTGTGTGTAGGCTTAGCCGTAAGGTTATACCTATTACACACGCACATATACGAGGATACACATAAGCGATTCAGCTGAAAAAGAAATTAAATAAAAAAAATTCTTACAGAAATTACCGAATACATACTTTCAATTTTGATATACTTTCTCAGAAAGATTGCCACATACATTATACACACACGTATGTAAACATACACACATGTATATATATATATGATACTAATCCCGGCGAACGTTGATTATATTTCTTTTTTACCATATATGCCCCCTCCCCCGCCATATATACACACACACACACACACACACACACATGCTTCACTTCCCTCACGTATTGACATACGCACCATTCCGTCTACACGCATACACGTACAACATACAGATGTAGATGCACTTGCTATTTCCCCCCGTCTTTGAATTACCAGCATTTTATCAGAATTACCGAAGCCGAAATACATTCCGAGATACAAGCCTAACTCTACCTCGTTGTAAGAACCTCGAGAAATAGTAGTTAAATTATCCTCCTATGACTCTTGCCATTAAACGTTACATACTGAAAATACCTTTATCATAGGCCTGCTCGATCACGGCTAACCGAGGGCTAAATAACGATAACAAAATGCATAGGGAGAAGATGCGATCTAACGAAGAAACCTTTAAGTAGTTGCATTCGGTGAATTTAAAATCTTAAGTGCTGCAGACAAGAGTTTCAAATACATAAAAAAAAAAATATGAGATGGTCACTTTTGGAACGCCTCTGATTATATATCTGCATGATTAGGCTTGACTGACAATGAAGCTAAACAACATTTGAGAGTGCTGAGATCATCACATGCCGATAATATTTTATGCCTGTATGCTGTGTGAAACTTTATATGTTGTGTGTATACAACGAACACACACATTACACAACATAAATATTAATTAAGATAGATAAGAAATTTCAGTTTAAATCTTGAAAAAGCTGTTTTTGTTCTTCCAGGTTTGATGAAAAAACATGCCAAATTCGTTCGCACACACACATACATACGTACATACAGACATGCTTACATACATACATAGACGGACAGATATCACCGTCTTCAAATATGTGCGTGTTCTTATGTTGTAAAAACCCTTAATGGTGTTAACTGTGAATGAAAGAATACAAACTTACCATTTCCCTTCGTAATTGTTCCATAGCGATGTCTATTGTGGTCTTCTTGCGAACACGATGGTTATTAGCACCGCTTGAGTTAGAACCGGTGTCACTTTTGTCGAAATTTGAATCACACTCGAGTTTCTTGCGAGCGATTTCTGCTGCTTTAATCCTCGATCGATAAAATTCTCGACAGGCATTCGATAATTCGATAGATGCCGTGTATTTGTCGTCCGAAATTTGAAACAATGTGGCGGTGTTTGTGTCTGGTGTCGCTTTAGATTCCATCTCGATTAATTTCTTCTTTCTCTCTCGTTTCTTCTTATGTTATTATAGTTATTATATTGCTTTAATATATTTTATATATAAAAAGAACGGGTAACAAATTTTAAGTCTTTAACCGGATGACTGTTTTCTTATATATTTTTCACAAATTTAACAACACCTGGTCACCACTAAATATTTTGGTGATTAGCAACAGGTAAAAATAATTAAAAAATTATTCTCTGATGTTATTTATATATTATCAATATAGCATACAGTAGTGAATATTTGGAATATTTACGGTGAAAACGTTGGGCGGCGTCGTCCATGAATTTAATCAAACGCTATATTGTTATTCTTGGAAACAAATAATTAATTAATGGAAATTAATATTTCAAAATAAACCGATCGAGGTTAAAAGACGAGAAAAAAATGGTTTGTAAAGAAAATACAAATAGGAGCAGGTATTTGGTTCGATGGGCTACAAAGAAGTCCGTGTCTTGAAGAATGTTGATATCAATAATTAGACGAATCCGTGGAAATATAGTTATTGGATGAAAATACAGAGGTGTTATGTCTTTATATTCATATATGTATATAAATCCTCTAATTCCAATGAAAGTTCAATTAAAAGTTTAAACAAATATATTTATAGCAGTTAATAAATTTGCGATGTTTTGTATCATATATATATTAAGTCCGTAATAATACAACTGCGGGATAGCAAGATCCCTTATTATTATTCATTCACTTGAGTAAAAAAATGTTGCCTGCCTGTAAACGGTATGTGTAAAAAAAAACCAAGGGGGGCAGCTTATTGAAGAGACAACTGTTGGTCTCGACGAAGTCAACGTATAGAATGAAGCCAGCCGGGTACGTACGACTACAATATAGTCGAAACAAAACGAATGTGTCAAAAAATAATATACACTACGTCAGTTCTCCTACCACCTCTTACTATCACTCCTCACTGCTGAAGGGGCATCGCTTGGTAGTACTTGTTCTAACACTTCCCCTATCGTGGATGATAAGAACTAGCAGCAGCAGCAGCAGTCGCGGTTGTAGTATAAGCATGGTAGAAGGAGTGAGGGAAGTAGTAGTTGTAGTAATAGTTGTAGTAGTAGTTGTAGTTTTTGCTGTGCTATTGCTGCAGTCGTAGCCGTAGTGGTGGAGGTAATATCTTTGGAGGTGGTGGTAGGGGAAAGAAGAGACGTAGGAAGAGGTGAAGGTAATTAAACAGAGAAAGACAGACACACGCTCTCTCTCTCTCTCTCTCTCTCTCTCACACACACACACACACACACATACGCCAAACGTACACATACATACACACTATAGCTATATATATATACATAGTGTGTACACACACACACACACACACATATATATATATACATTTATAAGTGTATGTGCTTGTGCGTGCGCGTATATATATATATGTGTGTGTGTGTGTCTGTCTGTGTGTGTGTGTGTGTGTGTGCGTGTGTGTGTATATATATATATATATATACATTATGTACACAGAGTAAAATTAGATATAAATATTTATATTTAATTCGGTTTTTCTTAGTAGTAGTAGTAGTAGTAGTAGTAGTAGTAGTAGTAGTGGTGGTGGTGGTGGTGGTGGTAGTAGTGGTAGTGGTAGTAGTAGTAGTAGTAGTGGTGGTGGTGG
>NC_068988.1:43529879-43530448 GCF_001194135.2 Octopus bimaculoides | reverse complement strand
TAGTAGTAGTAGTAGTAGTAGTGGTGGTGGTGGTGGTGGTGGTAGTAGTGGTAGTGGTAGTAGTAGTAGTGGTGGTGGTGGTGGTGGTGGTGGTAGTAGTAGTAGTAGTAGTAGCGGTGGTGGTGGTAACGGTGGTGGCGGTGGTAACAGCTGTTGGGTAGAAGGTGTTAAAAGCTCTCAGGAGAGTAGAAAAAGTGAAATTGTATTGAAATGAATGTAGGAAAGATAATTAGCCGAAGTCAGACCGACTAAAGATAGACTAAAGACACACACGCACTCACGCATGCACACACGCATGCACACACGCACGCACGCACGCACACAAACACACACATATTGGTGGAGTTATAGAGGAATTTATGTCTTTTAATAGGTTGTTTGCTGGTCTTGTTTGGAGTGTTTGGCTTCGAAAAGTATTTGTGTTCCAACTGGGAATCGAAAGGGGATCGTTTACTCTGCACAATATATTTTATTATATCCAGGATAGTTGGTTTGTGAATTGGTTATCTGCTCGGATGAATGGATGAATGGATGAATGGATGGATGGATGGATGGATGGATGGATGGAT
>NC_068988.1:43528606-43529869 GCF_001194135.2 Octopus bimaculoides | reverse complement strand
TGGATGGATGGATGGATGGATGGATGGATGGATGGCTAGACAGGCTGATAAGTGAATGACAGGCATATAGACAGGCAGACAGGCCGGCAGATGAATTAGATAGATAGATAGATGGATGGATAGATAGATAGATAGATAGATAGATAGATAGATAGATAGATAGATAGATAGATAGATAGATAGATAGATAGATAAATAGGCAGGCAAGCAGACAGACAGACAGATAGAAAGATAGATAGAGAGATAGATAGATAGATAGATAGAGAGAGAGAGAGAGAGAGATAGATCGATAGATCGATAGATCGATAGATAGACAGACAGATAGAGAGAGAGATAGAGAGACAGATATAGAGAGATAGAGAGATAGATAGACAGACAGACAGACAGACAGACAGACAGATAGATAGATAGATAGATAGATAGATAGATAGATAGATAGATAGATAGATAGATAGATAAGTAGTAAGTAGGTAGTATGTAGAAAACTAGACACATGTGTCGGCAGATAGCTACCTACGAAGCTACCTGCCCAGCTAGCTAGGTAGTTAGGTAGATAGACATACCAAGAACGGGTGGGTGGAACTCATTCGCGTTTGGTAAACACGACAAGGGCGGGAAGAGCCAAAATAACAATCATCTTATTAACAAAAGCTGACAGACAGTTTTTAACACACACACACACAGCCCCAACCTGCCATTTTTTACTCACTATAAACGTTCTACTTAGCTACGGTGCAACGGCTTTAACTCAGAAAAAAGAAATTAAAAGATGAATAAATGAATAAATAAATAAATAAATGAAAGCCCGCTGCACACACGCACATATGTCATTGTATAGTTTTGCTGATAAACTGAACTCGTAGCACATGCCAATACACAGACGAACACACAGACACATAGCTAGACAAACAGCATAGATGTTTATAAGAAACAGCAACAATGACTGTAAGTGTGTGTGTGTGTGTGTGTGTGTGTGTGTGTGTGTGTGTGTGTGTGTGTTCATGAATACATAAAAATCATTTTGCGTTTTCAATTTATCACGACGTAAAGAAAAGCAGTTTTCCGATGTAAACGTATTTATATATACATGTGCGTGTATATGTATGCATACGTACAAAAACGTGAACATATGTATTCACATCCACCAGTTTATCTGTGTGTGTGTGTGTGTGTGTGTGCGCGCGCGCATTTACATAAAGATGGATATACATATATGTGTGTGTGTGTATTAAAGTTAGATAAGGCCGGTTTATGGGATTACCT
>NC_068988.1:43527235-43527601 GCF_001194135.2 Octopus bimaculoides | reverse complement strand
ATATATATATATATATATATATATATATATATATATGATGGACTCGCCCGTCAAAGACGACATATAAGTACTCAGTTTTTGCCGAACGACCTGCACAAATGACTTTTTTCATAGTGATAAAATGCATGTGCTAAAATGAGTGAGCTAATGTACATCAAAGAGACGTTGCCTGAACAGGTGCACGGTGTACAACGCGTCAAGTGTCGACGTGATCACAGAGCAACATGATATGAAGTGTATTGATCAAGAACACAACACTGCGCCCGGTCTAGGAATTGAAACCACGATCTCGCGTGCAGCACCCTAACCATTAGGCCATGCGTTCTCATGTATGTATGTATGTATGTATGTATGTATGTATGTATG
>NC_068988.1:43526682-43527225 GCF_001194135.2 Octopus bimaculoides | reverse complement strand
GTGTGTGTGTGTGTGTGTGTGTGTGTGCATATATACATACATATATGTACGTACCTACATATATGTACATACCTTCATACCTACACAATGAGAATCGAAAACAAAAACAAAAACATAGAAAACGATCTTTCTTTCGAACAACGAAAAAACAGAGGGCCGAGACATGCAACATAAAGAACATTTCCTTCATCAGTTGTCCGCGGAGTAGATGAAACAGGGACAACTGATGAAGGGAATGTTCTTTTTGTGTCGCATGTCTCGGTTATCTGTTTTTTTTTCGTTGTTTTCTGTTTCGTTTTCTGTTTTTGTTTTTATATGTTTTCGTTTCTCATTGTGTCTTCGTTTTTTTTTTATGTCCTGTACTCATATATGCATGTATATATACATATATATGTAGGTATGTACATATATCTATGTATATATATGCATATGTTTATATATTATTTATACTATTATATGATCGAATGCCACGCATCCTTTTCCAAGTAAGTTTTATCTATTTATCTCTCTCTCTCTCTCTCTCTCTCTCTCTATATATATATA
>NC_068988.1:43524660-43525757 GCF_001194135.2 Octopus bimaculoides | reverse complement strand
TGTGTGTGTGTGTGTGTGTGTGTGTGTGTGTGTGTGTGTGTGTCTGTGTGTGTGTACGCGTGTGCGTGCGTGTGCGTGTGTGTGCGTGTGTGTATGAAACCAAATACAAAAACGATACTATTTAAACAATATACAGCTATGTATGCTTGTTTCCGTTCTGTTTAGCCTTCAACCCTATTCGGGTCCGCTGACTAACCAGTTCTATGAGTGAAAGCGCTCCAAGCACGACCATTCCATTATTTCTACAAGCATAACGCGTATACTACTATATTATCACATAGCAGGTTTTTTATGTTTTCCCCCTCCCACTTGACAACCGGTGCTGTTGTGTTTACGTCCCTGTAAGTAAGCAGTTCGGTATGAGAACCGATAAAATAAGCGCCAGGCTTAACAAGAAATAAGTATTGTGGTCGACAAATTCGACTAAAATTTCTCCAAGGTCCACTCAGCTGGCAAAAAGCAAAATTTAGTTGTACCTGTATTTCAAAGGACCGGCCTTGTCACATTCCGTGTCTCGCAACATAGAATGTGGTTGGGAAGCAAGTTTCTTACAACACAGCCACACCTGTGCCTAACTTCTAAATAGCAACTTTCTCCGAGAGAAATTTGCTAAATTATTGCATGTTGTGTACAATACATCATCTTTCACTCCAAATTCAAGTCATTTGCACCCTCCAGATAATTTGGTTAATCCTTTTGTGTTGACCAAAAATACACGCAGCTGTTTTGGTCTATAAAAAATAAAAAGCTTTCCACTGATTTGGAGACTTGACTAGAGTGTGATATAATGAGAAAGTTAATTCGACAGAAAGTATGTTCATAATTGTTTCTTGTCTGCAAGACAAAGATCAGACTGTTCTTTCTTTCAAGTAAATTAACTTGACAAATTAATTCTTTAATTTCTTGAAAATATCAAGTATTTCCCCCTTTCCTTTCAAGGTCACTAACGAAGAGCGTTTGGATTTATTTATTTATTTGTTTATTTATTTATTTATTTTTCTCCAGCTTAAAGAGAAATTTCAAGTTATTGAGTACAACATTCATTGCTTGATATTTCAGTTTATCTATCTATCTATCTATCTATCTATCTATCTATC
>NC_068988.1:43522230-43524271 GCF_001194135.2 Octopus bimaculoides | reverse complement strand
TCGGGAAGCGCTACCCGTTCGGGATAAGCTCTACAGGCATAGCTCGAGAAACACGGGGCCGACCTGCCCGAGACGCGGACAGAGCGACGAAACCGTTCTGCATGCACTCGTACAGTGTCCAACCATTTCCGACCTGTGGGCTTATGTCGAACGACTGCTATCGCGTGTGGGACGAATCAGTTTACCAGCCGAGTCTATCGTGAATATTGTCGCGCCCCCTTCCTTGAAACGGGAGGGAAGAGCCACTTTCATCGTACTTGTGGCTATGGTGAAAGAATGTGTATGGTGGACGCATCTGAAAAGTCTAGAGACAAATACATTCCTCTCTGGTGAATCTCTCATCAACTTTTTCAAGTATCACTTGAAGAGGAAGGTAGGAGTAGAGAGGGAAGTTCTGTCTACTGAATGTTTCAAGAAAATATGGGTGAATGCAGCAAGGATGGCACGTGTGAATGACGGAGCCACCTTGAGCATAACTCTATAAACCAGAAAAAAGGTAAAAAGAGAGTCACTTGCTGTAATGTGTTTTTCTGCATGACGTTATTGGCCAAGGTTACCGTGGTCTTTTCCCTAGGCTTTTCTTCCCATGGATAAACCTAATCTGTTTCTCCCTTTACACTTTACATCATGACATTTCTGTGATACACGATCCCTATTGATCGTTTTTTTTTTTACGATCCCTTTTGATCGAAAATCTACCCCCCTTTTTTTCCTTCCTTCTCCTCCCCAAAAAGAAAAGCTCTACTTTGTAACTTGTCACCTCTGTATTCAGCCCTGTGTGGCTAATAAAGAAACATATCTATCTATCGATCGATCGATCTATCTACTTACCTATCTACCTCTGTAAATACGAGTCTAGGACATTTACCCCCTAAGGACAATTACCTCCGAGGACAACAGATGATGATTTAAAACTATTTAATATATTGGAGAGGAGGTAATTAAACAAGGGGAGTAATTGTCCTAAGGGGTAGTTGTCGTTGGAGGAATTGTCCTAGAGGGTAAATGTCTTGATACGGTATAAACTCATTATGTATCATTCTATCTATCTACTTATCTATCTATCTATCTATCTATCTATCTATCTATCTATCTATCTATCTATCTATCTATCTATCTATCATCATGGACGGACGGTAGACACATCGGCTCCCATGTAAGTTGCATTTTTCACTTCTTAAAAGACCTATTTTGTTTTAAAATTTTGTGTAAGTTGTGTGTAATACAAAATACTGCGTGAACATATATTTTTCAAATCGGAAATAGCTCTATTTAGAGCCTTATTTCCAAAAATTAAAAAACATCTTCCTCGTTCCTAGCCATATTTTGTAAAGCAAATATGGCTAAGGTTTTCAACGAGGCCGATTTCCTGCCCCTAATGCCAGAGGCGAAAATACTTAATGCCGTTCCGCATGAACGCAGACAGGCGATGGAGAAGAGCAATGATTCTGAGTCAACTGCTACTGCCTCAACCACCACCACTACCACCATCACGTGTAAAAACTCTGCTGCTACAGCAGTCTTGCCTGCCACCGTCACCAGTGACAACAACAACAACAACGACAAAGACAAGAACAACAACAACAACGACACAAATGTCCTTGCTAACACGACCACTGTCTTCACCACTGCTACCACCAGTGACAACAACAGGACACCGGCCTTCAACACCAACACCATCACTACTCTGCTGCCATTTCCACCACCTTTGAACCTGGCAGTACCAACACCACTGTCAACACCACCATCAACAACTACAAGATGAACAAGATAAACAACACCACAAACGCCACAAACAATATATCTGCCAGCATCACAAAAACAAATTTTGCCGATGCAACGAAAAAAAAAAGAACAATATTAACATTCACCCAAAAACAAATCAATGATACAAAATCCCTTCTCACGAAAGAAGGTGACACTGTACAAATACACATACCAAAAAAAATCATCGAAAACACAAACAAGAAGCACATATCATACAGACTTATCAACAAGAAAACCAAGCGACGAGAGAATTTCTCCACCAAAAAAATTGAGA
>NC_068988.1:43516194-43517244 GCF_001194135.2 Octopus bimaculoides | reverse complement strand
CTATCTATCTATCTATCTATCTAACTTTCTATCTATCTATCTATCTATCTATCTATCTATCTATCTATCTGTCTATCTATCTATCTATCTATCTATCTATCTAATTATCTATCTATCTATCTATCTATCTATCTATCTATCTATCTATCTATCTATCTATCTATCTATCTATCTGTCTGTCTGTCTAGCTGTCGTCAGTCTGTTTCTATCTATCTATCTATCTATCTATCTATCTATATATATATATATATATATATATATATCTACTTGTTTGTCGAACTGTCTGTCTGTCTCTTTCTCTATTTTATCTGTCTACATCTATCTACCTATCAATCTATCTACCTATCACCAGTCGATTTCGACGTATGAGGAGTCCAACCGGCAGCTGCTAGACTACACTTTGGTGGTGTAGACATGTGTAGTAGTAGTTACAATTTTTGGAAATGCTGATGACAGAATATTGGCACAAATGTTTGCCACGAATTCGATAAACAACACAGCTCAGCATTTTCTATTAGAGTTTTCGATCTTCTGAGTTAGCTGCATTGGCGACGCCTCTGAGGCTAACCCACCCAAGTAAGCTAATTGCACACTTGGTTACCATACCAGAAATTTCTAAGTCTATATCTTCTATTTTTTTATCTTTTGTTTCAGTCATTTGACCATGGCCATACTGGAGCAACAACTTGAAAAGGCTTTGATCAAACAAATTGATTCCTTGGCTTTTTTTTTAAAGCCTAGTACTTATTATACCATTGTGTTTTGCTGTTACAGAGATATAAACACACCATCACCGGTTGTCATGCAGTAAGGAAGGAGGGGACAAAGACAGATACAAAGGCACACACACACACACACACACACACACGTATATACAGAGAAAGAGAGAGAGAGAGAGAGAGAGAAGTAGATAGATAGATAGATAGACAGACGGATATCTTTTTATTATAGCCACACAGGGCTAAATACAGAAAATGGACAAATTACAAAGTAGAGCTTTTCTTGGGGGGGGGGATAATTTCGATCAAAAGGGATCGCGGAAAAAAAAAG
>NC_068988.1:43514669-43514979 GCF_001194135.2 Octopus bimaculoides | reverse complement strand
TCTCTGTCTGTGTGTGTCTGAATGTGCGTGTGTCTGTATGTGTGCATCGGTAAAACTCGAGAAATACTCAACTGATTTCATTCAAATTTTACACATGCCTTACTTAGGATCCATGGAGTTTCATGGAGCAAAATAAATTTTCGACTTCTTGAACAATACAAGCCCAGAGCAGTCTCTTACACTGTTTCAGTATTACGTGTCAAAAGTGAAATAATATTTCAGTTGTAATCTATATATATAAAAATGAGAATGTGCGTCTGTCTGTCTGTCTGTCTGTCTGTCTGTCTGTCTGTCTGTCTGTCTGTCTGTC
>NC_068988.1:43512128-43513549 GCF_001194135.2 Octopus bimaculoides | reverse complement strand
GGATCAAACACTGTCTGTAGCTGGACTTCTCTTGGAAGAGCCCTGCTTCTCACATGGACAACTGTATGTTGACTGCTGAAGAGTGGGCAGCAAAAAAAAACCTATTTGTATATGCTCCACAAGGGAAAACAAGGAACATGTGTTATAATCACAACAGCAAGAAAGTATGTACATGATCACCTTCTTTTACGAAGCTTCATTGACTTTCATATATTTATATTGATAAACATATATATACGTGTGTTTGGGTGCGTGTGTGTATATACATCTCTATATATAAAGATGATGCGTAGTCTAGACGGCGTTTTTAGATTTCATTATTCTCTTTAACCCGGGCAACGCCGGGTATTTCTGCTAGTGTGATATAATAGTCTCACTATTATATGGTTTCAATTTCAATTACTTTCAGTATGTATACACAACAATGCACTATGATAACAATAATGGTGTATAATATCTGTTATAATTTAATCATCCCATTAGCTGATATAATATTTCGAAATTTAAAAATTTGTTCTTCAGATAACCCTAAGGAAGCGTCTCTGCAGCGGTTTCACGACGCTGTGAAAACAAGCAATGTTAATTCTCTAAACGAGGTATTAACGAGGTATTAACAGGGAAATAACCCTGAAACTCGAATCCGTTCGTGCTACAGATCACGATGAGAGGGATAACTTCCCTTGGCAAAACAAACAGGACACAGAAGTGTGTCGATAAGCCAGCTGGAGATGTCCTCCTGGGGCTAAAAGCAACAGTAACATCCACCCCTAGGGGTCAGCCACATTTAAGTGGCAATATACATCACTTTATCGTGCAGTTACTGTTAATACCTCGTTTAGAGAATTAACATTGCTTATATATATATAGGCGCGGGCGTGGCTGTGTGCTAAGAAGCTTGCTTCCCAAAGATGGTTCCGAGTTGAGTCCCTCTTCGTGGCACCTTGGGCAAGTGTCTTCTACTGTAGCCTTGGGCCGACCAAACCATGTCAGTGGATTTGGTTGACGGAAACTAAAAGAAATCTGTCCTATATATATGTGTGTGTGTATGTGTGTATTTTTGCTTGTGTTTGTTCTCCCCTCCATTGCTTAGAAATCGATGCTGGTGTGTTTACGTTGCGGTAATTTTGCGGTTCGGCAGAAAATATCGAAAGAATACGCACCAGGAGCTTCAGCATGGCCACACTCAAATTATCTTTTACAACAATGACCTTCTCAGGATCTCCAAGATATTGAAATAATAAACGGGCACAAGGGTAAATGGGGTTGAAAAAAAAGATATAAATCTTGGTGTTAATTTTTTTATTATTTTTTTTTTTGTGTGGAAGAGGCTTCTGCCATTCTTTTTAAGCACGTAGTGCAAAAATTATTGGCCAAATATTAATATTAAATATTAATAAAATATTAATAAAAATATGCATATA
>NC_068988.1:43508519-43511664 GCF_001194135.2 Octopus bimaculoides | reverse complement strand
CATATTTTGCACCAAAAATTAGAATCTCACTTTCAGTTTGTAATCACGCGCGTACACAAACACATACACACGCATACACCCTCGGCCTTTTTCACCCTCTCCCCTCCCCCTATCTCTCTGTCTATATATATATATATTAATATTCATTAAATATTAATAAAAATATGCATATACATATATTTTAAGTTCTATTTTTGCTGTTTGCATCACCAAACCTGTATATACTATACGCGCGCGCGCGCGCACACACATACACACACATACACTCACAAACACACGCACGCACACACACACACACATACACTCACACAAACACATTTCCATATTCTTGCATACGCATATGTGTAGGAGTGTTTTCCAGTTAATTGCCGAGTTCGTTAATTATATTTAGTTATACAATCACTCGTTTGTTAAGTTTTTCATTCTAGAACAAAATATGCTAAATTTATTTCTCTGACTAAGTCTGAGTTTCCATCTTTTCCTCCTTATTAAATTAGACTCTCTATGTTCAAATCTTGCCGAAGCTGACTTCAAATTTTATCTTTCTATGGTCTATTAAATTCACATTCGAATAAGTATTGGTGGAGTTAATCAAATCGACTGACAGTCATATTAAACTTAGCACGTTTTTGGGACAGTCTTTCTGTAATCACTGGTAAGGCCATCGAGTACCTTCTCTTATAACTCTGTTTCTGTTTCTCTGTGTCTGTCTGTCTGTCTGTTTGTCTATCTGTCTGTCTGTTTGTCTATCTGTCTGTCTGTTTGTCTCTCTCTCTCTCTCTCTCTCTCTCTCTCTCTCTCTCTCTCTCTCTCTCTCTCTCAGTTACCCGATGATCATCAAGTATTCAAGGCTTTTTATTTTCTCATATGGCGTCCAAAGAACTTAGTACTTTGTCTCTTTATGGTGTTAAAAAACTTTCTGGGTGCCTTTGCATGTCTAAGACTTGAACATTTATTATTCTATTTGCCACTCTATTTCATCTAAAGAACCGTATCTCTGCAGCATTGATAACTTTTTGAACTTGTCTGATGGTGTTTCAGATTAGACAACCGTATCTATAGATGATTTCTATATATAACCCTAGGACTCTGTTTTTATTTTTAGTGATAGCATTTGACACATATTTGATCCAATCTAAATCAGCTTTGCCCTATTCAATTTTTCACTTAATTTCTTTGATGTTTTCACCATCTGTAGTAATGATGTTTCCCTCGAATCTAAATCTATCAACTTGTTTCATTACTCTGTGCGTTATGAATTGATAGTGTTTCCTTTGAGATTGTTATCGTCCCTGTTATTTTTTCTTGTTCAGTTTTTCACTCACAATATTAATGGTACTAATCAAGGTTTGTATTCCTTTCCCTGTTCTTTTCATTGGGACTTTGTCATCGATATGATGGATATTTCTAATGTTTTGTCCTCCTATCTGTATACCTGATGGATATTTAAAAGATTACGTAATTAATTTACTGTGTAGTGATGACAAGTCTAGCGATAATACATATTCTTCTCGTACTCCTCGCTTGATCTTCTTATACAGAGCTATTTCAATTCCATTTCAAATCGCTTTTGCTTGTTGCCAATATATTTCTGGTTATTCGTAAGCTCTTTCCATCTAGATTTGTATCTCCTACCATTTTAGGAGAATAATCCTGACAGCTAGGGGAAGCAGACCAAATTGATCTAGTCCTTATCTCTGATAACTAGGTGAACTAAACCAAATTGATCTGGTACCTAGTTCCCGATTTCTTAGCGAATTAAACCAGATTGATGCGGTATCCAGATAATGGTTTCAAATTTTGGCACATGGCCAGCAATTTCGGGAGAGGGGTAAGTCGATTACAGGGACCCCAATGCTCAACTAGTACTTATTTTATCGACCCCTGAATGGATGAAAGGTAATGACGACCTCGGTAGAGTTTGAACTCAGAACATAAAGACGAACGAAATACTGTTAAGCATTTCGCCCGGCGTGCTAATGATTCTGCCAGCTCGCCGCCTTCTGGCATCCAGATATTTGCATCTAAATAATATTAACACGATTAGTTTAGTATCTTGATTCTGACAATAAGGAAAAGGAAACCAACTTGATTTGATACTTAGATACTGTTAATCAGGTGAACAAAACATCGCTTAATAAATTTAAATAAGTTTAATATCTTGATATTGATAATTCGTTGTATTAACTCGCATTTATCTGATATCGAGAACCTGACAACTTGGTGAAATAAACTAGACTGCTCTAACTCAGTGTTTCTCAACCGGGTTCCATATAGATTTTGTTAAAATTTATCTGCAGTAAATTGGTTATTCCTCTACGATATACAAAATGGATCTTTTCTATTTGACTGCCAATTTTCAGTCTCTTCAATTTCTGTACGAATTGATTTCGTATTCGGTGTAATGATGTAGATTTATACGCTAATCAATGCTATGAAATTCATTTTCGGCAAAAATCAATAAATAAAGACTTAGCTTTTAAAGCTTGCAAATTTGGGATAATTTTAGCCAATCGTAAAGCCGCAGACACATTCATACATGTTTCCAAAGTAACAAGCTCACCATGGGGAACACACTTGTCTGCGAGAAAGCACGTGTTGACAAATATATTCTATTCACGGAGGTGGTCATGAGATGTGCTAAAAATAACAGCTAAAAAGGCCTTAAATCACGCATCTCCAAATTTTGTGTTTTTGTTTTTGTATAATCGTATTCATTCCCGTGCGTAGAATACAAATTCGTAAAATTTTCTGAAATTTCCAAAAAATAAAGTAAGTTATGAGGGGTTATAATAGCATGCCTAAAACAGAATCCCGCCTATATTTCATTTGTTTACAGTTGACAACACGCGCTGTCACACACAAAATGACAGCTTCCAAATCCTGTTTTCTGGCTGGGTAAGATTTATCAAACTTTAAACCTCTATATCATTTAAAAAGAAAATTTCTAGGAAAAATGAAATGTCTTCTGAGATTCAGCTTGGATAATTACATAAATACATCAAATTAAAAAAAATTTTAATGCACTTCGAAATTTCCACAGGTGCAGCCAAACAGAAAGGCTACCACAAAATATTTTAACAATTTTTTAATATAAACGTCGAATGGCTATGCGGGTCCATCCGAGCAAAATAGGAATGAGAAG
>NC_068988.1:43505500-43508248 GCF_001194135.2 Octopus bimaculoides | reverse complement strand
GTGAGTGTTTATTGAGCGAAAACACCTAAAGTTTCACGAGGCTCCGGCAGGGGATGGTGGCGAACCCTGCTGTACTCTTTCACCACAACTTTCTCTCACTCTTACTTCCTGTTTCTGTTGTGCCTGTAATTCAAAGGGTCAGCCTTGTCACACTGTGTCACGCTGAATATCCCCGAGAACTACGTTAAGGGTACACGTGTCTGTGGAGTGCTCAGCCACTTGCACGTTAATTTCACGTGCAGGCTGTTCCGTTGATCGGATCAACTGGAACCCTCGACGTCGTAAGCGACGGAGTGCCAACAAAGGACAACTAAACCACATTAATTTGGTTCCTCAATTAAAGCAGATATTTGTTTGCCGTTTAGTCAAAAGGGATGGACAGCGCCTGCCATTTAAAAGTTGTGAGAAGTGGGGAAAATCATATGCAGAACGGATTTATTTTCATGCTTTATAACAATGAGTTGAATGAACTACACTCGTCTATTATCTAGTTCCTCGTTGACCAAAGTAGGTGGCCCACATTGGCCTTGTAATCATAGCTTGACATCTAGATGCAGTCATGCCTGCGTAGTTAAGTAGTCTAGTTCGAAAACATGGGGCTCCAGTGTCGATCCCACAGTGCCATTCCCTGAGCAATTGCCTTCAACCATAACTTTGGCTCAACTGATTGGCAGTGAAATTCAGCAGACGAAAACTGTGCGGAAACCCGATGTTTCATGTATATATATATATATATGTATGTATTTGTGTGTAAATATATATATATATATATATTTATTTATCTATATATTAATTTATAGATAATATATATTATCTATATATTAAGGTATGTGTGTATATAATGTGTGCGTGCGTGTGCATGTATATCTCATTTTGATTTATATAACAAATGTATAAATATCAACGAGAAAAGAAAAGACAACTATACGTTACTAGCCAAGTCCCGTGAGATATGTCTTTTTTATCGGATTACAGACACTCTTTTACCAGAAACGGCACATATTTTCCCATAAACTAATGAATCAATTCGGTGGTCAGAAGTACAATAAAACGTCAACAGTAGATTTGAACGCATAACCTATAGTATCGTCATGAACAGATACTATATGAGCCAATGAATAATAAAACACGACCATTTTCATTAGAGCGGAAATTTTTTTAATAACTCTACTGCTACTACTATTTCTATTTTTTTTTCTACTTATGTGTGTTAATCAGTGTTGACTAATTTACATCCTACGACGAAAAAAGAGAGGAGCCTCTTCGAAAGCTGGCCGGCTGACCTGCTAGAAACAACGGCTAAATCTTTCAAATGGCACGTTATATTGTTGGTTTTACACGCTTAAAATATAAGAACACATTGGGCAGTATTCTCCACAATGCATAAAAATATGGAATGATTGCCTAGGTTGTAGTGCATATGGTCACAGGTCTACCCCGTGAGGACTGAGGCGTATTCATACATACATTCATACATACATACATACATACATACATACATACATACATACATATGGATAAGCTGCGATTTCGGAAAGAGAAATTGACTGGTTGATTCGTACATTACAAGTGCAATCTGTGAATAGAACAGTAAAAATATGCAAGACTTTTCTCAAGTTCCAAATGTGAATTTGTCTGTGTTAACTACATCACAAAAATGGAGCCTTGTATCTTTGTTGGAAACTGGCTCCCCATTCAGTGGAAGATTTATAATAATTAAAAAATAGAGGAGACATACATACTTAAAATCTCTACATATACATACATACATACATACATACATACGTACATACAAAAATGACCTGTTGATGTTGTGGAAATTCCAGTGAAGGAGCCTTGGATCTACATTAGAAACCGGCTCTTTCTTTATTAGCAAGAAATCTTGAAATAAATCTGATTAATGACATACATACATACATACATACATACATACATACATACGTAGGTACGAACGTATGTACGTACATACATATCATTTTTTATATCTTTTCTTTTAACAATTTACTTCTTTCAATCGCTAGACTTCGGCCATGCTGGAGCACTGCTTCGAGGAACTTTAGTTTCATGACTCAACACTAGTACTTATTATTTTTTTTCTAAAGCCAACTACTTATTTCATCGGTTTCTTTTACCGAACCTTTATGTTATAGGAACGTAAACACACCAACAACGGTTGTCATGCAGTGGTGGAGGGCAAACACGGGCAGGAAGACATGCACAGACACACAGACACACACGCACACATACTTACACACATACATACGCAAACACAAACACAAGCACACACAAGCACACACACACACACACACACACACACACACACACACACACACACACACACACACACACACACACACACACATTTTGAGTTATTTTACAGGGCACAGAAAAACTGAAGGGCAGCTGCAATAAATGTGTAAATCTGAGAGAGGAATATGTTGAATAAAATCATAATTAACTGATTCTCCTATATTTTCTTTTACCCAAAACCAGGAACTTTTCAACACTCCCACGTACATAGTATATATATTCGTATATATGTATGCATGTATGTATGAATGTATTTATACATACATGCATACTCACATATCCACCCAACAGCCCATCTATTCATGCATGCATACATATCATATTTACATACATACATATATGCATACATATATAAGTTCGCGTATGTGTGTACACACACACACACACACACACATATATATATATATATATATATATATATATATATATATATATATA
>NC_068988.1:43500492-43505123 GCF_001194135.2 Octopus bimaculoides | reverse complement strand
ATATATATATATATATATATATATATATATATATATATAGAGAGAGAGAGAGAGAGAGAGAGAGATAGATGTACATGTACATACATGTATGTGTTATATATATATATATGTATATGGCGAGAGAAGGTGAAAGAGAGAGAGAGAGAGAGAGAGCGAGAGAGAAAAGAGAGGGGAAGAGAGAGAGACATAATCAAATCTTCTCAACGCAGATATTGATATATTGACATATATAAACTGGAGAGTGTGGTCAATGTTTGAAATGGGTGTATAGCTTTTGCTTCGTGTCCAATGGTATGTAAAGCTATGTACGCGTCTGAGATACGAAAAATTAAATTTATTTAAAAGTATGTAAAGGACTCTCACCTACTCACGAGGTATGTATCCAAATTATTATCGGTATAATAGTTTTTAACATAAGCACAGCACCAGAAATGTGGGGATGGTATTTAGGCGATCCCAGTATTTGATTCAACTTAATTCATCGACCCTAAAATGATGAAAGTCAAACTAACCTGGGAAGGTTTGAACTAACAATGTACAGGGCCATTATTTGTGAAGTAGATAACTTAAATGATAATTCCGACTTCCGTGAAGTCTGTATAGGCGCAGGCATAGCTATGTGGCAAGAAGTTTGCTTCCCAGTCATATGGTTTCGGTTCCAGTTCCCTGCATGGCATCTTGAGCAATTCTCTTCTGCTATGACCTCGCGCCTACCAAAAACATTGTGAGTGGATTTGTCGGAAACTGAAAGAAACCCGTTGTATACATGTGTGTGTATATATATATGTACGAAGGCGTGTTGAAAAGTTCCTGGCGTTAAGGTGTTGCGAAAGGCCTTGTGAGATGCACAACATTCTGAGTTCTTCTACAGGGTTAGGAAAACTGAAGAACCGCTGCAATAAATGTGAGAATCTGAGAGGAGAATATATTAAATAAATTCACAATTAACTGATCCTCCTATATATTCTTTTACCCAAAGCCAGGAACTTTTCAGCATCCTTTCGTATGTGTATGTCTAAGTTCGTGTCTCATCCCACTACTAGACAACTATTGTTGATATATTTACGTCCCAGTCACCTCGCAGTTCGGTTAAAAGAAATCGATAAAATGCGTACCAGACTTTTAAAAAATAAATACTTGGGTCGATTTGTTCGACTAAAATCCTCCAAGGAGCTGTCCCAGCGTGGCTTCAGTCCAGTGACTGAAACAAATGAGAAATAAAAAGAAAATTATCATTGCGTATAAATAAAGTGTAAGACCGTGGTACGTGAGCCTTTAGGTGTATTTAATTTGAGAGGGAGCAGTCAATGAGTGATAGGTCCTCGAAATATACTCGTTATTTCAGGGGCAGGTAATTCAGTTAAGCGTACAATTGAATCTTCATCGTTGACATCAACGGAAATTTACTCACGTTATACTACTCATCCTCGAACACGAGACAGCAATATCATTAAAAATCTACATTAAATCATACAACGACCAATGAGGCAGGAACGCCTCAATTCCAACTGCCGTCAACAGTATTTGAACTCTGAACGTAAAGGGAGGCAGCTAAATATTGCAACGCTTTATAACACTTCTTTTAATCCACCCTCCTATAAAGCAGATAAGAGAGAGACTGAATGATATTTGTGGATTCCCTAGTAAATTTTAATGTAAATTTGTTAAGTTTTTAATCGGGAATCGAAACCGTTTCATTTTTTTCCCCCTGTCTATTTATGATTTAACCATGGCTCCACAACATACATCATTTCTACGAAAGGAAGAAAGTATGACATTTCACTGGGAATATAATATTACGTCAGATATCATAACTTCCAATTTTGAATTTCTTTCTCCCCACCTCTCTCTCTCTTTCTCCCCCGTCTTTCCTCTCTCTTTCTCTTTCCATCCTTTCCTACGAGTGTGTGTCCAATATGTGTATATTCAGCTAATTGGCTAATTAACTATTTTTAACTGTACGATAACACTTTTGTTCAGTATTTCATCCAATAAAGAAATGTGTTATATATATATATATGAGAAAGTCAGAACTGTTTTCTTAGTATTTCATTTAGCCTTTAACTTTTACTCCTCTAGGGCCAATTAAATGCAGTACTGGGAGTTAATTAAATCGAATATACTCTTTCACTGAATTAGTTTGTCTTCTTGTGCTAAAGCTAGACATGAAGCTGACATACATGCACCACCTATAATGAAACTGACACAGAATTTGAAGTTAGGTGGAACTGGTATAAGGGTGGATATGATTAGTCTGGTACCTAGAACCACACAGGGTGTAATAAATCATACGAATTTAGTAGCAAGGAAGTGAGAAGTAGATAATCTGGTAACGAAATCCTGAAAACTAGCTTAACTAAATCGGTTTTGATATGAGGTACCTCGATCCCGACAACTATGTAAACTTGACCAGATTAGTTTGATGCCTAGATTCTGACAAGATGAGCTAAACCAGATTTATCTTATACCTATAATCTGACAAGTAGTTAAACTAAACCGGAACAAAATTAACCTAGCACCTTGGTCCCGACAAATAGGTGAACTAATAAGATTGATTGGTATCTAGATTCCGACAAGATGAACTAAATAAGATTAATTTTATACTTCTCTCCAGGCAAGTACGTAAACTAAACTACATCTGCATGTTATCTATTGCGTGTGTGTGTTTGTGTGTGTGTGTGTGTGTGTGTGTGTGTGTGTGTGTGTGTGTGTGTGTGTGTTTGTGTATGTATTCCGCTGACCCATATCGACGATATATATAAACAACAGCGGCAAATTAAAAGGAAAAAAAAACACCTGCGCTTTTACGAATAAAGGACCATGATTTATGTTTTGTATATAGAGTTACAAATACTCCCTTGCGAGAAATCAAATAAACCAGTGACTGGTTTATGGAAACTTGTAACCAATAACTTTGTATTTATCAACTACAATATAAAATTATGACTTGGTGAATTAAAGCAGTGTTGGATAATGTGTTCTGTCCAGATATACAAGGAAGCGTCAGCAGCAAATTTGAACACATCACCTGCGGTTTATGAACCGGTAGCCTACTGACCTAATCCACTCTGTCATGTCACCTCTATGTGATGACACCATCATCAGATAATATATGAATCATGAAAGGTTTTGATAGAGGAGAATGTTTAATTATTCTACTTCTGCTGCTGTTGCTACTATTTAGAATTATTACAAGTTATGTAAGTGTTGAATAATGTAGTTCATCCAATTAACGTTCCCACCCAATTACTATGTAATATATATACGCTGAACCGTAAAAGGAGAATCTTTGAGAGTTGGTCATTTAACCCGCTAAAAAGAGCGGCAAAATTATCTTCAGTGAAATTTTAGGCTGGTATTTAAGAGAGATTTATGTTACACAGTGGAGGCGCAATGGCCCAGTGGTTAGGGCAGCGGACTCTCGGTCATAGGATCGCGGTTTCGATTCCCAGACCGGGTGTTATGAGTGTTTATTGAGTGAAAACACCTAAAGTTCCACGAGGCTCCGGCAGGGGATGGTGGTTAACCCTGCTGTACTCTTCCACCACAACTTTCTCTCACTCTTCCTGTTTCTGTTGTGCCTGTAATTCAAAGGGTCAGCCTTGTCACACTGTTTCACGCTGAATATCCCCGAGAACTACGTTAAGGGTACACGTGTCTGTGGAGTACTCAGCCACTTGTACGTTAATTTCACGAGCAGGCTGTTCTGTTGGTCGGATCAACTGGAGCCCTCGATGTCGTAAGCGACGGAGTGCCAACTATGTTACACAATTAAAACAAATAAAAATATATTAGACAGTGCTGTCAGAAATGTGCGAAGTAAAACGTTGGGATGATGGTCACGGCAAGAATAACTTTGTTCACAAATCTGCTAGATTAGGGCTGATCTGGATGGGTCTAAACTAAATATGTCTTATATCACTTCCTGTATCAATGAAGATATTTTTCTATTCTGGTCTATTCTGCTGAGAAGTTTTCAGTACAGGCACGAGTGAAAATATCAGACGGCATATATTATTCTGATTTGTATTAAAACTATATACTTTTTATTTTTTACTTGTTTCAGTCATTGAACTGTGGCGATGATGGGGCACCACCTTGATGTGTCTTGTCGAACAAATTGATCTCGGTAACTGTTTTTAAGCTTGATACTTATCCTGTATACGGGAACGCAAACAAACCAGCACCTATTGTCAAGCGGTGATGGTGGGTAGGCATAAAGACACATACATACGTATAAACGACGGGCTCCATGCAAAATTTGTCTACCAAATTCATCTACAAGATATTGGTCGGTCCGAGGCTATCGTAGAAAACATTTATTCAACGTGTCGTGCAGTGAGACTGAACTCGCAACCATATGGTTGCGAAGTATGTTTCTAAACCACATGGCTACGTCTACATAATTATTTTTATAAATCTACTTAACAGTAATTTTGCTGCTCGAGATAAAATCAGATCGGGACGGTGAAATGATAATCGGTTTCAGGGCTGGGTTTCGGACTACCGTAAACAGAGCCTTTGGGTCCAATACTTTGCCTCTGAAACTCGCTGTTTAAACATTCAATGCAGCTATCCAATAAGGTATTTGGGGAGTTAAATTAATGTGATTTGCTGATATGCACACACAC
>NC_068988.1:43497762-43500254 GCF_001194135.2 Octopus bimaculoides | reverse complement strand
ACTTAACCGGTTTCACTTTTTTAGAAAAAGATTATCAAAAGTCTTTGAGAATAATAAAAAATGTTTAAAAACAGTCTGAGTATTAAAATGCATATATACATTCTTTGATGATAAAATATATTTAAAGTATAAAGCTTTGTATGAACTTTGTAGTGTTACATACTGATTGTCATATTAAGGTGAAATTGTTAAAAACAGTGTATGAAAATACACATATGGAAAAATACATATACATATACATATTCTCATACATATTCTTTGACAATCGAATAAAATTGAGAAGGAACTGACCTGGCCTTTTTCTCTTGTGTATATTGAAGGAGTATGTATGTATGTATGTATGTAGGGGTAGAATATCATGATAGCTTATGATTGTAATCTTCAGGGTATTTTTGGTGACAATTTATAAAGTAGTCACAAATTAAGCTATCACATTTGGTGGCTTGTCATTGTACATATATATGCACACATACATACTCGTGCATAAACACGACACCATTATACTCCACCCTCATTTGTATATATATAACATGCAGTCATTGGCATTCGATCATGTTGGGACACCACCTTAAACAGTTTAGGCAAACAAGTCAACTCCATTACGGACTTATTTTAAAGTCTAGTACGTATTCTATTGGTCATTTTGCCGAACCGCAAAGTTATGAGGAGGTAAACAAATCCCAATTGTCAAGGCTGTGGAGAGCAAGTACAGGACAAACACTCACTTATACGCTCAATAGGCTTCCATCATAATTTCTGTCTCCCAAATTCCCCCTCAGGGCATTGGTCGGTTCAGGGTTATAGTGCAAGGCACTTTCCCAACGTACTGCGCTGTGAGAATGGATCCGAAACCGTGTGATCGGAAAGCGAGCTTCTTAACCACACAGTCACGTCTGCGCCAATGAAATTTCCTACAGAATAACATAGCAAATTTCACCTGATTTATAAAGCAGTCGCAAATTAAGTTATCACTGTAGTGGATTGTTTCATTTCCATATTTGTGCTTTTGACGGATTGTCATTAATTAAGGAATATATATTTTAAGCACAAGATAAATAAAATTTAATATACATTCTTTGCATGCCTCTGTGGTGCGGAAAGAAGAATAGTGTCCTCCTCATCTTCTCTCTCTCTCTCTCTCTCTCTCTCTCTCTCTCTCTCTCTCTCTCTCTCTCTCTCTCTCTCTCTCTTTCTCTCTCTCTCTCCCTCTCTCACACACGATCGTTAGCAGCATTTGTTTTTGCTGTCTTGTTATAGTGAGCAGCAAGGATTAAGGGTATTTTGCTAAGGGTGTCTACGTTGGATTCAAAGCTTTGATCATTCAAGTTCAAGTTAGTTTCACCAACCAGCAGTCGTCAGAGTATTTTTGGCGATGTTTTTTTGCCTCATTTTTCTATTTCAATCTGACCTCCCATTTATTTGTTGTTGTTGTTGTTTTTAGTATTAGTATAATTAAGGCAGGGAGTTGACAGATTCCTTACTGTGACAGTTAAAATGCTTGGCAATATTTCTTCCAGCTCTTTACTCCCGAAGTTCAAATTCCGCCGAGGTCGACTTTGCTTTTATCTTTTACAGATCGATAAAATAAGTACGGGTAAAGTATTGGGTTCGATGTAATCGACTAGCCCCTTCCCCTGAAGTTTCATCCCTTGTGCCTAATGTAGAAAGTATTATTCAATCATTAAGACAGCAAGCTGGCAGATTCGTTACCAAGCCGGTTAAAATACTTGGCGGCATTTCTTCAGGCTCTTTATGTCTTAAGTTCTAATTCCGCCGATATCGCTTTTGCCTTTCGTCCTTTTGGGATCGAAAAAACAATTCCCAGTTAAGCACTGAGATCTATGTAATCGAATTCTCTTCTTAAAATAACTGCTGACCTTACACCAAACTCAGAAACAGTTTTATTTAGTTCCGCATCATCTCTCATCGAACTGATCTACGATGAAGCACATTCCAGCTATGACCTTTCCTCCTGAGTGCACACCATAAACAATATTGTATATGTTCTGTCTGTATTTATTATTATTATTATTATTATTATTATTATTATTATTATTATTTTTTTGAAGATGTTAAGGTCCAACAATAAAACATGCCCGTTGATCTATTTTTGACATACATACACTGCCTTTATTTGAATTAATTTTGAAAAATCTTGCCTTTCACAGTATAGAAACATTTCTCATAAGGTTAGACTCGAAGGTGATTTGGGTATCCTTTCTAGCACACCTAAAAACTACGTGGGCGCTCCCATGTCGACAGTAACTGGATCTGTGTGTTGGTTGTCATTTCGCTTCAAGATAAAGATTCCCTTTTTAATCTTGTAATTCTTTATCGAATTTTTCATAAGATGCTCGTGTTATCAACTAATGTGTTTCCTATCTAATTTTAATGTGCTGTAATGGCTCCTTGTCGTGTGTCCATTAAAGATACAAATGGGTTAGAAAAACTGGTGAAAGGGAGAAAGAAATAAGGAAACAGTAGGATATATA
>NC_068988.1:43494460-43497580 GCF_001194135.2 Octopus bimaculoides | reverse complement strand
AGAGAGAGAGAGAGAGAGAGAGAGAGAGAGAGAGAGACAGACAGACAGACAGACAGACAGACAGACAGACACAAACACACACAGAGAAGGAGGGAGAAAGGATTAGTATGTGGTGAGGAGGTATACCGAAAAGGAAAGTTACATGGTATGGTACAAGCCAATGGAAAAGTCTCTAAGTGGCTGCTTGACATGCAAGACATAGCAGCTAAATATCCCTGAAATCGTACTTCAAAAGGCTTGGAAAAGGAACATCTTATGAAGTGTACTCTTTTATATCTCTAATAAGATAAGATGGTTATAACTGGAGCATCTTTGACAAAAGAACAATAATAACAATCATGGAAAAGGCAATATATAGCTGTTCTCATACTATTTATATACGCTTATTGAAGTCCATAGGAAAGAATGAGCATCACAACTTCTCCATGTTGCGAGATCTTGTATTGTAGTTGAGTGTCTTTGTTCATGCTAATAAAATCCCAATGGTCAATAGCTCTTTACACCATCGAATTGTTAGAAACGCCATATTGATGTATCTACTACAGTGTGTGCATAAATATTGGTATACTTACATATATATGTATATATATATATATATATATATATATAAAACGGTGTGAGTATTTGTATGTGGTGGTGTGTGCACCTTTGTATGCATTTGGTTGTATATCTACATGTATGTGTGTGCTTTTGTCAACATCTGTTTGTGCATATGTAAATATGTATATGTAATGGTGAGTGTATTTGACTATGGTGATGCGTATACCTTTATATATATCTGTTTCTCTGTGTGTGTATGTGTGTACCTCTGTATCCATGAGTTTGTGCACATGTGTAAGTGTATATATATATATATATATACATGTATCCGAATATGTGTGTGTGGGTATATATATATATATATATATATATATATATATATGCAGATGCGTACACATCATATGCATGTGAGCTAAGCGTGTGTGTATGCATGTGGATTTGTGTTCAGACATGTATATGTTCATGTATGTTCGTGTGTGTGTGTTTGTCTGTGTGCGCGTGCATGTGTGTATCTACGTGAGTATATGTATGGGAGAATAAGGGTGTGTGTAATATCCATAGATTCATGCATGTACCTCTGTCTGTGCATGTTTTCTCTTTTTCTCCCCCTGTCTCAGTATACAAATGTGTGTGTGTGTGTGTGTGTATATGCATGTGTGCGTGTGTGCACGCGTGCGCGCGCGCGTGTAGTGTGTGTGTGTGTGTGTGCGTTGTTCAGATATCACTTCTAAAAACACTTATGCATGTGACATGCATTTTATAGAAGCATTAGAAGGTATTGATTTCTCGTAATGATAATAATGATGATGATGCTTCAACTGCTGCTGCCGCTGATGATGATTATGATGATAATGATGGTGGTGGTGGTGATAGTGATAACAGTGGTGGTGGGCTGGTGGTGATGCTGGCACTGGAGCTGGTGGTTTTGGTGCCGGTGGTTTCTTACATTGGCTCAAGGCCACTCATAACAACGACAATAACAACAGTTATAATAATAATAATAACAATAATAATAATAATAATAATAATAATAACAATAACAACAACAACAACAACAACAACAACAATAACAATAATAACAACAACAACAACAACAACAACAACAACAACAATAATAATAATAATAATAATCACACCAACAACGACACAAGAATGATGACGATACTGTTGCTCTTGGTAATGGTGGTGTCGGTCGTGGTGGTGGCTGTAGCGGTGGAGGCAGCAGTGGTGGTGGCAGCAGTGGTGGTGTAGGTTATAGCGCTTCTGTTTATTTCACTGGACATCACAAGTGGATGCGCCGCTCATCGATCATATGAAATAATCCACTATATTACCCCCACACAGCCTTCTTGTCCTAATACCAACATCTCTCTCTCTCTCTCTCTCTTTCTCTCTCTCTCTCTCTCTCTCTCTCTCTCTCTTCCCCAAACTTCTATCTCTCTCCGTTGCTTATTGTTGATCAATTCTTATAGATTACGTGAAAAATATCGATCATTGCCAACAATAAACGCTGTCACAAGATGGATGTGTATTTAACCAGCAGATAACTTGTTGCTACCGCCTCGCCACTCACAAGGGCCACCACTGAGAAATATTGCATGCTTGATGGATCGATGAGACATTGGACCTCTGAATTTGAGAATCGACAATTTGTAATCCCACTGCTAGAACTGCACAGCATCTATCTAAAGGCCTCTTGAAATATCGTTATCCTAATATTCAGATTACGATTGATTTCAGAAATGCAACCGTGGACGACTTTATCTGTTACCCTTCCTGGGCCGATGAAATAAATAATTTTTTCTGCTATAAGCTCAAGGCCTGACGTTTGGTGGGAGCGGTACAATCGATTACATCGACTCAAGTACTCAACTGGTACTTATTTCATCGACCCCGAAAGAATACAAGGTAAAGTCGGCCTCGACTGATGAAGTAAATAATAGTAACATAGAAGTATAAAATATATCTTGGACCGCACCAAAGAAGGCCATCAACTGACTTTAAATCACTAAAACATACGCTCCAGCCTCTAAGTCTACAGACGTGCTATCGCACGCTGCTGCTACCTCATCTCCCTCTCGCTTCTATAATAATATATGGTCTCTGTTCCTTGGAACTGGATTGTCTCATACTTCCTTCACGCAGGTACTCCAGACTAATTCGACTCTTCATTTCTTGTCATTCTTGTTGCGGTCACTCCTTGGTTTCGCACAAACCACTTAAACCCAGTCGTTCCTCCCACCGAGCATTTTACCCTCTGAAATCTTCCACATGTTCATATCTTTCTTTTCAATGTTGAGCTACAACATTTTGAACGGAATATCAACGGCATCAGGCTCATCCGTCTCGAAGAGCCTTCAAAGGTCATGGGCTATGCTCCTTCCTGTGTACGTTCATATATATATATGTATATATATATATATATATGTGTGTGTGTGTGTGTGTGTGTGTGTGTGTGTGTGTATAAACATATATATATATATATATGTATGTATATATATATGTGTGTATATATATATAGTGTGTATATATGTATATATATATATTCACACACACACATATACATATACATAACACACA
>NC_068988.1:43491251-43494280 GCF_001194135.2 Octopus bimaculoides | reverse complement strand
TATATATATATATATATATATATATATATTGGAGATCGATTGAGCCGTTGTTTCCAACATTGGTCAAAAGGAAAGCAATCGATTAAATAATCTTGCAAACGCATAAAGAACATCGAAAATCTATTACCTTTGGAGTTTTATGTTCGATTATTTCTTATGATACGAACCCTCCAACCTCTGCCATCTTTTTCCATGCCCCTACTTGGTTGTCACGCGGATATGGTGTATATGTGGCATATACCTACTTTATTGATTCTGTCCTGGTGTAAGAATACTAATGTATGTTAAAGGAATTGAACTATTTATGAAATATAGCATCTACTTTCGTACGTCTGTGCTCAGTGTTCAAATCTGAGAGGAGGTTATTAAATAGGGTTGATGATAATGAGCGTATCCACTTGCAACGTGAGAATTTGAACCGATATCATGCACCTCGTCTTGCTGAATATCTTATCAACCGCCACCACAACCACATCCCTCATCACCACCACTACAGTCATCTTCATCACCATCATCATCATCATCATCATCATCATCATCATCATCATCATTATCATCATTATCATTACCATCATCATCATTACCATCATCTTAGCAACATCCTTCCTTGTTACTGGTACTAGTGTTCTCGTTGTTTTTGTCAGAAATTTTCTTTAAATTGTGTTACTATTATTTTTAGTTTTCCAACTTGTGTCACTAAAATCCATTCTCAGGTAATGCATAAACACCATAAGATTCTTTCTTTGCTATAAAATATTAGACATTTGTGCCTAGTAAAAATTTTTAAAAACTCATATATTTGATGGCGAAATCGACAGAAATCTTGTGTATCGTGTGTGCAACTATACTGTGTATAAGTTTAAATAACTATTGGAAATAGCTTACAGTGTTACTGTTTATCCTCAGAGTGGCCCTGATTCAGCAGACTAATGATCAAAGGCAATCCAACAGTGATCATTCTGTCTTTTTAGCATGGTTTACCTCGGACTGCATTATTCGATATTACCTTTTATTAGTATAGCGGTAGGATATAATTTGAAAAAGAAAAAAATGGTGGCTGTTTCTAATAAAGCGAACCACCATATAGATCAATGGTTCTCAGCCGGGGTCCATATCACCCTTGAGGTTCATATAAGATTTTGTTATAAAAAATTATGTGCAGTAAATTGGTTATTCTTCTTCTCCTAGTCAAGTGTCGCACTATGCGATGCTGTGGTCATCACGATGTCTTGTCACGTTCTCTGTCTTCTACCCCATGGACAGCTGAAAATAAAGACAATCCGGTGGCTGCGATGTCTTTCATCCAAGAAGTGGGTGGTCTGCCTCTTTTACGTCCGCCGTTCACCTTGCCAGTTATGATCGTTCGCTCAAGTCCATCCCGGCGCATGACGTGGCCAAAGAACCGTAGCTTCCGCTTCATGATGTTTCGCCGAAGCGTCATCTCGCAACCGAGCTTTTCTAGTACCTAGTTGTTATACTTCTACAATATTTAAAATATTTTGATTTTTTTTTAAAATACAATTCCTAATCATATTTATTAACAAAAATATAACGGCGACGGGTACGAGGGGGGCCATCGGAGTAAAATAGGAACCAAAGAGTCCAGAGGTAAAAAAAAAAAAGTTGTTATGGAACTCTGATATAGATACTCTTAGAACTCGTTTTCAATGGTTACCAGTAGTTTGCATTAGCAAGATGATCTCTCCATGTATGTATCTACCTACGGCTGACATGAACCAACTCAATGAATTCTTCTTGGCTAACCATATTTCTTCAATAAAGAAGAGCACGTTGATTATGATGTCCTAGATAAACTGTCTTAAAGAATTCTGAGTATTTTGATCATAAGTCTGCTTGATCAGGATTTGGAACCACATTATAATAACAACAGGATACAGGATTGATGCTACTTTTCTTCAACATTTCTTCTTTTCTTTATTTTTTTTTCGGCGTAGTACATGTAACTAAAACATCATTCCTGTATTTAGCTGCTGTTTAGAGCAGATCGAGTGACTGTGAAATAGCCATTTGCAAACTCGCTGTGCTTCTACTTTAAAGTTGAATCCATAAAGAGGCCTTCTTCACAACACGAGTTCAGTTTTGATTCGAGCAGTTTGGTTTCATTTATGTCAGTAATGCCCCTGGAAAACGCCATGAACATCACAAATTCTCACAATGCAATCTCTGAATATCCGACATTTTATATCTATCCGTGTAACAATTCTTGATCGAACAGAATTAGTAATCCTTAAAAAAAAATCCGGTAAATCATCCACTTTGAATGACATTAATCCTGAAAATAAAACATATGTTACAAATTATTCATAAGGATTCATGGGAATTACTAATCCGATAATAGATAGCTTATCCCACTTGGATAAGATACTACACAGCTAGAAGAATAGAGGGAGTCCTAAAATCAGTGATTTACACAGAAAAAAAGACAACATTTGGAACCAGATTTGGTCTCATGAACCATTAAACAAAAGTTAACACCCTATATTGATTCGTGTACACCCAACACCTAAATACTGCCAGATAAACTGATGCTTACAAGACTGAAGTATTTTGCTCAAAGATATGATCTCAGTATATTTCTGGCTCTTTCTGCCAACCACTCACGCTAAGAACTCAACATGGTGGACTCCAAAATACTCTAGGATAAACATACAAATTAATAATAAATAGGGTTGTTTTTGTTGTTGGGTTGCTTCCATGCATGGGAGCAGCGGACTGAATATCAATAGTGTTCAAGTCATGACAGTTGCGTCGTTTTCCTTTCTTTTGCTTTCTTTCGTTTTTTTTTTCTTTTCTTGACGTAGTGTAACTAAAATATCATTCGTGTATTTCGCTGTTATTTATAGCAGATCGAGCGACTATGAAAAAGGCCTTTTGCAAGCTCGTTGTGTTTCTACATTAAAGCTGAAGCCATGAATTCACCGAAGAAAACCCAGTGTAAACTTTGTTTTCAATAATAATGATAATGATGATGATTGTGGTGGCGATGGTGGTGGTGGCGGCGGCGGCGG
>NC_068988.1:43489943-43491145 GCF_001194135.2 Octopus bimaculoides | reverse complement strand
GTGGTGGTGGTGGTGGTGATTTTTATTTTCACATGGACAAAATAATAATAATAATAATAATAATAATAATCCGCGTCAGACTGAAGTCTATACCATCGAATCCCTCTAAGACTAATCAAGCGCAGCGTTTTGTGTTCCAGTCACTGAACACTGATTCTTTGCAAACTTTTGAAGATATTGCTCGCCGTTTCCCTTCAAATAAATTCATAAATACACACACACACACGCGCACACACATACATACATAAATGAATGATTCAAAAAGATACACACTTCCTGCAAATGCTACTCGATTGTCAATAGATAGAGGCAGTTTTTACGGTATTTCCACTCAGGTGTGTCGCAATTTGTTTCATCTGATTTTTACAATATTCATGGTTGATTTAACACTTCATCAAGAATTTACATAACATGTTTCGTTTCTGCTGCTGTTCCCACCACCGCTTCTCCGTCTTGATTGCTTACATATATTACATCGAGTTTTACCATTCGATTTACTACTTTTTGTCTTCAAAATTATTTGTGTATTTTATTTAAATAAAAATGTATATGCGATATTTATTTAAAATGCATGTATACCTACGTACCTATCCACATACCTATCTCTCTCTGCCTCTCTCTGTCCCTCTCTGTGCCTCTCTTTGAATATGTAAGCATAATTGTGCATGGATATACATACATATAATTATATATATATATATATGTATATATATATATATATATATATATATATGTATGTAATGTATGTATATATATATATATATATATATATGTGTGTGTATATATATATATATGTATGTATATATATGTCCCTACCGTAAGACTTCACTTCCACACACACCAGCTTAATTCAATTCATCTTCGGTCGAAAGACACCGGTTGTTAATGTACTATTGTTTACATTTGTATTTGTGTACCATTTCTCCATTTTTTCCGTCCTTGTTTTCGTATACATTCGCTGCTTTCTTCCAAGGAATCTAGTGGTCTTAGCTTAGATTTTCCTTGGGGCTGGCCAGATTGGAGCAGTCTCGAGTATAGCCAGCTGAAACTAAAGAGATAATCTGAAACTCGACTGACGAAAGAAAACTCCGAATGATCCCTCCTTGTTTTTTCATTTCCATTTGTGTATCATCCAACTGTCTGGATGTTTTGTTGTCGCCTGTTGCGTTCTTGTCCCATTTTTTTGGTATTCTTATATATAT
>NC_068988.1:43488581-43489753 GCF_001194135.2 Octopus bimaculoides | reverse complement strand
ATATATATATATATATATACATATTGATATATTCTTTCATGCAGGAACTAACCATTATCATTAAGCACATTCATATTGGTTTCAAATTTTGTGCACAAGACCAGCAATTTCTGGGGAGAGAGTAAGTCAATTACATCGACCGAAGTGATCAACTTGTACTTACTCCATCGACCACGAGAGGATGGAAGATAAACGATCTCGATGGTATTTGAACTCAGAACGTAAAGACGGATGAAATGCCGCTAAGCATTTTACCTGGCGTGCTAACGATTCTGCCAGCTCGTTGCCTTATTAAGCATATTCATATTAAAATGGAGCAAAACATATATATAATGTTAATGAACGAGAATAAGCCAAATATTGCTTTTGTTGAATGTGATAAATGGTAAAGAAGTATAAGAAGGAAATGAACGAGTAGAATAAAAGAGAATGAAATGAACGAGTAGAATAAAAGAGACGGAAAGAGAAAGCAAGAGTAAAAGGAGGAAACTAAAAGAGACATTCTATCTTAGCATTGTTCAGTAGGTTTGTTTTATTTTCACAAATACCTCAACACTGCGATGTCGTTGTGGCGTTTCGTTCTGAAACCACAGTTCTTTCTCATGCTAAGAGAACATTTGTGGCGTGTGAAATTCTTTCTTTGGCTGCTGTGGTGGTTGGGGGTAGAAAAATGAAAAAATGTTCCCTTGTCGTATCGTCACCAACTAATATTGGCCTTGTGAAATACCGTCAGTAATGCTAGTTTAAAGCCAGCTGTCTTAGATCATAGTTGTGCAATGTCCCACCCACCCGCAAACTCCATTCCTAACTCACTTTCTCTCTCGCTTTCTCTCTCTCTTTCTTTCTTTCTTTCTCTCTCTCTCTCTCTCTCTCTCTCTCTCCACCGTGTGTGAAGAGAAATTCTATTTTTAATGCTGTTACGTGACCAGATGAAATGCATCATTGAACAAACCACTTTTTAATCCAACATTCTCACACTCTTTGTCTAAGCAAATCTCCTCAGAGTTAAAACAATAATAATGTTAGCAACGACAAAATCAACAATAATAAAAATAACAATAATAGTTATAATAACAAGAATAAAATAATATTTCAACAAAATGCCACAATTACCACCACCACCACCGCCGCCACCACAACTAAAATGTCTACCGACACCATCATAGCCGCTA
>NC_068988.1:43486280-43487553 GCF_001194135.2 Octopus bimaculoides | reverse complement strand
TATATACACATTTATATATATACATATATATGTATATATATATAGATATACATATATATATATTATATACATATATATACATATATATGTGTGTGTGTATATATGTGTATATGTATGTACATGTATGTATGTACATACATACATACATACATACATATATATTAATGCATGTATGTATTTATGTATGTATTATGTATGTATGTATGTATATGTATCTATGTGCATGTATGTACTTTGGTATGCACATGTATATATAAGAGAGAGAGGGGTACTGAGAATGATTTCCATGTTGTTTTGAAAAAGTAGTTGGAAGAAGGAAAAAAGTTGAGGTTTTTTTAGCGAGACATGTAACAACACGACGTTAAAAAATACTTCTCATTTTGAAGTTGATTTCAAACTAAGATGGCGTTGGCACGACTGTCTTTCTGAACAAACAAAGAGAGAAATTTTCTAAATATAGAAGGAATTGAGAAACAAGAAAACTCTCTCTCATACGCAAATATATACACACACACAGCAAAAGGAAAGAAACAAAGAAAGAAACAAAACCGCCAAATTTGTGACCAGAATTATTCCGAGCATTTGTTATTCTATTTTTAGGAATTTTGGAATTCAAATGATAAGATAAAAGAGGAAAAAACATTACGAGAAGTCGTAAATAGACACTGGACACTTGACTAATGGACTATGGGAAAATTATCTCTTGAAATCCGATGCTTGAATGAAGCAGTTTCGCAGAAAGAGATTGAGATAGATGGAGATGAAGAGAAAGTGAGACCATTCCTAAGAGTTTGTTTTTAAAGCAAACAACCGTTTTATAATGGATTCTAGTAACTTGACATAAAATCTCGATATTTAAATGAAATGTGGGTGTAAGGAAAGGGAAGAGAAGGTGGATAGGAGTTTGTCACATTTATAACATTTGTTATTATTTCTCTTGGTTTAATACGGTGGTGGGGAGAACTGTAAAGTGTCGGGCAAAATAATGTTAACTCTTTGTTCAAATCACTGCTCTGTTGACATTGACTTTCATCCCCTGGGGATCGATAAACTAAGTTATATGTTAGAGTTGACTTTGTTGGCTTTGCCATCTTTAAAGGGAAAATAAACTGAGCGCATGATAAAATATATAATATATATATGATACGGTTTATATATATATATATATATATATATATATATATATATATATACACATATATATACCCCCCATATATATATATATATATATATATATATATATATATAAACACACACACATATATATATCCCC
>NC_068988.1:43483856-43486236 GCF_001194135.2 Octopus bimaculoides | reverse complement strand
ATATATATATATATATATATATATATATATATATATATATACATACATATATATATATATACGGGGGTTTGTTTGTCCTAACATTATAGTATTTTCTGTATTCAATATACGATGAAAGCTTATAATTCTATTTACAAAATTTCAATCGCCACCGTTTCCTAATCCATGCAGAATTCGCACATGTTTACACACACACACACGCACGTGCACACACACACACACGCACGTGCACACACACACACACACACACACACACACAAACACGCATGCATGCATACATACATACATACATACATACATACATACATACATACATACATATATGGACAGAGTGTTCTCATAAAATATATACACACATTGAAGTCAGTGTTTATTAAAATGTATTTCACTTTCAAAATTTAATGGAATCTACAGACAGAATTTAATTTTGATATGGATTCCTTTTTTTGAACTGATGACCGTTCTGGTCCAGGCATGCCTAAGAACATAGAGCAATGGGATCGCAAATGCCGAAAACATTTCGTTCTGTATCTGTGCAGATACTCATTCAACGGCTATGCTCCATAGGTCGACTGTTGCTAGTTTCGTAACGTAAGCTTTATCTTTTAACTAACTCTAAAAACAAAAATAAAGGTGAATCCTACTGAACCTATTTGTCAACATCTCATCAAGATTGATCCTTGCTTTAACTATGGTAGTGTTGCGGTGCATCATCTTGTTGGAAATAAGACTTCACGAGGCAAAGTTCTCTGGGATGCTTGGCATGACAGGTTGGCGCAGCAAGTTCAAGTAAATAGGACCAATGACATTATGGGAGAATAAATATCCCGTTAATTCTTTTCCTGATAAACCGCACCATTCTTTAATTACTGGCGAATTCACGTTTAGATTGCAAGGTTTCCAGTAATTGTAATTGTGGTGGTTAACTGAGCCATTTAATTTAAATGTACGAGGGGGTGCTGTAAAGTTCCTGGATTTGGGTGAAAGTAAATACAGGAGGATCAGTTAATTATGAATTTATTCAACATATTTCCATTTCTCCTGCAATCCTAAATGGGTGGAAATAAAATCTAACCTTCTTCTAGTGTTGCATCTTCTGGTATTGCAGCTACCCTCCTCAATGGACTCTGCAATGGAAACAGTTCTCCAACAAATTTGCCTCATTGTGTGGGATGAGTGCACTGTCACATTGTGGAGCTCCAGAGGTACTTGACCGTATCCTCCAAGACATAAAATTCAGTAGCACGCTCATGGGAAGAGTAACAGTTCTTCTGGCAGGAGATTTTCATCAAACATTTTAAGTTATCCCCAAAAGATCGAAAACTGATGAGGTCAATGCATGCTTCAAATAATCGTACCTTTGGAGACATGAGAAAAAACTACAAGGCGATCATACGAGCTTCTTAAGATTGGTAATAGAATATTAACATTCACCTCAAGACTTCAGCTACATGAAATTACATGCGGTCAAATGATACTTTCTCTTAGGGATCTTATGGATAAGATATTTCTTAATTTGTCTGTCAACTACACGAATGTAAACTGACTATGTGAAAGAGCTATACTAGCGCTAACAAATGAAATTATTGATACACTCAATCATGAATTTCTTCAAAAGTTAACAGATACATCAGAAACGACTTTTCGATCAACAGACAACAGTCGATCGACGTCAGGTTGTTCAATACTCTGTTGAATTTCTGAACACACTTAATCTGACTGGGGTGCCACTGCATAACTTGACACTAAAACTGGGTGTTCTCATTATGTTGCTTAGGAATCTTGACCCATTTTACCTGTGTAATGGAACTCGTTTAATCGTTACTTCCATGAAGCCTCATGTCCTACAGGTAACAATCATAACAGGTAATCACAAAGGAGAAAATGCCTTTATTCCAAAAATTCCTCTCATACCTACAGATGTTCCATTTGAATTTAAGACGCTTCAGTTTCCAGTCAAACTAAGGTTTGGTATTTCAATTAACAAATCTCAGGATCAATCGCTCAAGATAGTTGCACTTGATCTCCCTAATACATGCTTCTCCCACGGCCAATTCTATGTTACTTCCTCGCGAGTTGGAAGCAGCAACAATTTATTCATTTCGACACTAACAAAAATTGCACAATGAATATTGTTTACCCTGAGATGTTTCAACATTGACAGATTTTCAGTTCGAAATTCTATTATCATTACAATTTGGATATTCTTTTATAAAATATAGATATTTTGAAATAATTATGAGAATATATCTTTATATTTATTGTTTACTAATATGAATAAGAACAGCAGTAACCCGGGCAACGCCGGGTCATTCAACTAGTGTGTGTGTGTGTGTGTGTGTATATATATGTGTGTGTGTGTGTGTGTGTGTGTGTATAT
>NC_068988.1:43483240-43483746 GCF_001194135.2 Octopus bimaculoides | reverse complement strand
CTGCATGGCACCTTGGACAAGTATCTTCTACTGTAGCCTCTAGCCGACCAAAACCTTAACAATACTCTATAGATGCTTGCTTATATGAAAAGCAGAAATACACACACGCAAATATTAAAAATGATACACTCAAGAGATTCCCAAGAATACATTAAAATACAGTCACAATCACTGCTATAATCCATAACGAGCCATTTTTAAAATCCTACTTCTATCATACCACCTACATTCCTTCTTATTCTCCCTTCTCTTTCTCATTATTCTTCTTTGTCTCCTTCCTCGCCGCCACTTCCTTCCTAATTTTACCACTATTGCTGTTTAAATAACACCTACGCAAATTTTATAAACAAAACATTCAAAAGAGATGTCTCAAGAATTCAATCATCTACAACAAGTCACTTTTGACCATTTAACATCCTACTACTATCATGGCACTCCCACATTCTCCTCCTCCTCCTCCTCCTCCTCCATCTCCTCCTCCTTCTTCTTCTTCTTCTTCTTCTTCT
>NC_068988.1:43480850-43481484 GCF_001194135.2 Octopus bimaculoides | reverse complement strand
CGTGTCGGTGTATGTGTGATTCTGTAACTTACAGTATATGAAATGTCTAACTTCTACAGATTGACAAGCATCATACGAGTGAGTATAGTCACGTCTTCAATGAAAAGCATTCTAAAGAAAGACGTATATCACTTTTCTCTCCACCCACCCCCCTTTCCCCACTCCCCCTCTCCCTCTATCTCTCTCCCTCCTTGACCCACCTCCACTCCCACCCTCGCTCGCTCTTGCATCCCGTTTGATATATAGGTTTGTGTATCAATAACAACACAATCCTATACAATATAAAGCCAGCAAATGCCAGCAACACAGCCGTAGATTCATAAGCATTGCTTCCCAACACATAAGCATCTCTTTATGCAAGTGTATTTGAGCGCGCGTACGTCTGCGTGTCGATCTGTGAATGTCTTTAACACGTACTACATTAATACGGTGTACACTCACCCGTATTTCCATTCACACTGTTGGTGTTTATTATGTTTTTCAATTTAATATAGATGCTGCTATTGTGAGTGCAAGGGTATTTATACTTTCATGTATGTAAATATGCATATATGCATGTGTATATATGTAGATTGGGTTTATATATATATATACATATATATATTTATATATATATATATATATATATATATAT
>NC_068988.1:43479215-43479924 GCF_001194135.2 Octopus bimaculoides | reverse complement strand
CACACACACACACACACACACACACACTCACACACACACACTCAGAAAAAAATGAAGCAAGAAGAGCTAGAAAAAAACAGAGATAAAGAGAAAGAGACAGACAGACAGACAGTCAGACGGACAGAAAGAGAGAGAGAGAGAAGGAGATGTAGTGAGAGATGAAAGAGAAAAAGGGTCAAAAATTAAGAGAAGAGAGAGAGAAAGACCAATGAATATTTAAAGAGAAAAATACGAGACAGAGATACATATAGAGAGTGATATAATTAATGAGTTATTTTGTACGATAGATGAATATTGTAAATATGTCAATGAAAGAGCGAGACTATAAATTGTGAAAGAAAAGGGAAGATATATCAAAGTAGTTTGGAGAAATTAATTGACTTGCAGAGATACACCGATAGATATCGTTCGATTGCAATAGGGAGTTACACAAACGTGTCCGCTCGCGCGCGCACGCACGCCCTCATACACGCACACACACACACAAACACACACAAAGAGAGAGAGAGAGAGGGAGAGACGACGCTGTGAAATTTTATCTTGATCTATATGCCTTAATGAGGCAGTTGTTTCAGATTAGGATATAGATTGAAAAAAATGTAACCTTTCCCTGTCCAAACACTAATTAAAAAGGTCAGCTCGGCGCCAAATAGAAAACCTCACAGTGTTTGTGTGTGTGTGTGTGTGTGTGTGTGTGTGTGTGTGTGTG
>NC_068988.1:43473320-43478849 GCF_001194135.2 Octopus bimaculoides | reverse complement strand
ACCGCAAATTAAATTTGTATACACAAATTAAATCTTGCCATGGAGGAATGTAGTGGCGGACAAAAAACAAGACAGGAAAACAAACAGAAAAGGCTTTACGGCCAGACGAGAAAAATTATGTGTGTATGAACGCTGTGAGGCACGAACTTGAAAGTAGGGACGAGGTAGTTCGCGTGTTTGCTCGGCGATAGCCAAGGAAGAAAAGGATTATTGACCGGAAGCATGTGACCATGCCGGTGTAAGGGGAAGAGAGAGAGTGGTAGAGGGAGAAACAAAGGGAGGAAGTAGAAGAATAGGTGAGCAACGAGAGGAAAAGAGAAAGAGGGGAAGTACGAGGGGGGAAAAAGATATATATATATGTAATATATATATACTTGCACACATATACAAATGTAAAAACACTCGCACGTATATGCATGCGTGTGTATGAGTGTGAATGCTTGTGCGTGTGCGAACACGTAATCTGGGAGTAGTATGAATTAAGTTCCGATCCACATAGTAAAATGATATGCTAGTAAATAATATTCAGGTTAGAGATCTAATACAATGTTGAGATGTTGACAATGTTGACAATGTGTAAAGTTAATGTACTGGTAGCCCAAAAGAAAGAGAAAGGAAAATAAGGCAACGATTCGGGCATTGGCTCTTCACCAAGTACTCTTCAACATTTCTACCTCGTTGAGTTTCATCAGTAGCAATTATTCACTGGAAATTGCCAGCCAACACAAATTTCGCTGGCACCGATGTAGTAAAAGAGTAACTGAAATATTATCAATGTTGTAATTAACTGGCTGGTTGGACAAAAGCTTTTCATGTGCAATAGAATCAGTATTAGCTTAAAGCAGCAAATCGTACATGAAACTTGCATCAAGATGCATCATTAAAAAGCCTAATCTACTTCGTTATTCGTCACGAGACAATATTACTTATGGACGTGCAATATTTAAAAAAATGCGAAAAGATATCATCAGGAGACAAACTTTTGTGCAATCAGCTAATTGCAACAGTGGTGATTTTCAATCAGTGAGGGCGGATTTTGTCTTATGGCTACTATTGGATACTTGCGACTGACGAAGTCCAATCAGGAGAAATGCACAATAAGAGATCCTGTCATTGCTGCTAAACGATTTCCGTCTGTTACTAATATATTTTTGTGTCTTATATAACACTGTACATCTATAGTAGATACGGTCTCAGGACAAATACTGCTCGTGTTGCATCTGGTTCGAGTTCACGGATTACTCTCTCTGCTCTCTCTATTGGTCTGTCTGTCCCTCTGACTCCCCTCTCTCTATTATATACACACACACACTCATAAATATATATATATATATATATAACGTTTTGAATGTACAAATAAAGCTCTTATACTATCATGCTGGCTATAGTCTAATGACGCTGACTGGTGAACTAGTTTTTCGGGGTTACGGTCGAACTGTACCGATATAATCTAGAGTACATATAATAAAAACAATAATCCTTGGATGTAATTTATAAACATTTAATGCATCGCTACGCACGTTTCTACAAACCACGTGTCTCTGAGATGATTACGGATTGGGATGAAATGTGCGTAGCGCTGCATTAAATGTTTATAACTTCCAGCTAATTATTATTGTTGTTATTATTATTATATTTCTCCTATATTCTATCGGTACAGTTCGATGCAACCCCGAAAACTAGTTCACAAGTCAGCATTATTAGACTGTGGCCGGCATTATAGAATAGGAGTTTTATTTGCATATTCAAAACGTTTTCCATAAAGAAATTAAAAAGATATATATATATATATATATATATATATATATATATATATATATATATATATATATCAAAAGGATGCGTTATAATACTATTTCACAGCCATACCAACAATCCAACATACCCCCATCATCAGCTGCCCCACGGATGTCATCATGGTTTTGACACCTTGCCAGTACCATTCAACCCGGCGGTGTCAACAGCACTAAAATAAGCGTTGTTTGGGAACAGACAAACCAAAGAAACCACAACTTTCAAACACATTTACCCAATGTACAACTGCATCGATAAATAAATTCCATAAGTAAATTACAACCACTCCTAAAGACGTAACTAAACAGCGACAATTCTATTAAGTCATACAAAATTATAATCCGTACTGTCTTCTGTAGTGTAATATAAAAATAGTGAAGGCGCGTGGCTTAGTGGTTAGGGCATTCGACTCACGATCGTAAGGTCGTGAGTACAATTCCCGGCGACGCGTTGTGTCCTTGAGCTAGACACTTTATTACACGTAGCTCCAGTCCACGCAGCTGGTAAAAATGAGTAGCACCTGTATTTCACAGGGCCGGCCTTGTTACACTCTGTGTCACGCTGAATCTCCTTGAGAACTACGTTAAGGGTACACATGTTCGTGGAGTGCACAGACACTTGCACATTAATTTCACAAGCAAGCTGTTCCGTTGATCGTATCAGCTGGGACCCTCGTCGTCTTAACTGACGGAGTGCTCCAAAATAAAAGTAAAAGCTTAATAACCACATTATTTAAATCAATCAATATATAGGCAGGATTTTACTCTAACTTTACTAAAACTGGAAGAGATATTCAAACCAATGTACATTGTATCGGTTTTAATAGTAAACTGCAATAACTAAATTATATGCTAAGTTGCGATCCATCTTTAAGTCCATATAAATAATAATCCTACCGGTCTTTCAAACCTTCTAAACTTTTTTCCAAAGCAAAACACGATTGAAATTAACTTAACTAATATTTTTTATGAGTGAAATACATTATTTCATCATTCAAAAGTTAATAATAAAACACTACATACTCATTACTATATCACCACTACAAGTTAAACATTAAATTGCCAGTGACATTAAAAAGGAACTAATAAAAGTACTTGTAATAAACTAATATTATAAAACTTGTGGTAAGTAGCTTGCTTACCAACCACATGGTTCCGGGTTCCGTCCCACTGCGTGGCACCTTGGACAAGTGTCTTCTACTATAGCCACAGGCCGACCAAAGCCTTGTGAGTGGATTTGGTATATGTGTGTGTTTGTGTGTCTGTGCTTGTCCCCCCAACATCGCTTGACAACCGATGCTGGTATGTTTACGTCCCCGTAACTTAGCGGTTCGGCAAAAGACTCCGATAGAATAAGTACAAGGCTTACAAAGAATAAGTCCTGGGTCGATTTGCCCGACTAAAGGTGGTGCTCCAGCATGGCTGCATTCAAATGACTGAAACAAGTAAAAGAGTAAAAGAGTAAAAGAGCATATATATATATATATATATATATATATATATATATATATATATATATATATATATATATATATATATATATGTATGTATGCTGTATGTATGTATGTATGTATGTATACAAATATACTCACGAATACACCCACACATATATACAGTTATGTAGAATATATTATACATGTTCAATATATGTCTGTATATGTGTTCATGTGTGCACACACAGATACGTGTGTGTGTCATTTAGTCCTATAGTCTATTTAAATACATATATGTGGTAGCTTACTGCCGTTCTATCGTCGATTGACAATTAGTAAAAGATTCTGTAAATAATCATTGTATTCTAGTGTGTTTTAATTTGTTTCTAAAAATCTTATGTATATCACTCGATATATAGAAGCTTCTTCGCTCTAAGCAGACCATTTTACTGCATGCGCAATACTGGGCAAAGTTTTAAATGAGAAAGATGACCGATTCTCCATGCGTGTAAATGCAACTAGTAATTTTTCCTGGTCACTGATGTTGTCCAAAGAAAAGCCTGGTATTTTCAGGCTGATGCAGCTTGGCAAATGTGCCATCGCATGCGTTTCTACCAGAAAGCAGAGAGCGGAACATGTATATATAGCAAAGGATCCCGTTCAACGTTTCATCAGTTTTGCTGATCCACATACTAAGACCAACTCCGAAAGGATGAACGGCAAAACTGACCTCGGTGGATCAGTGCACAAGGGTAGGAAAAAATACCACGAGGTATCATGGAAGAAGCTATGAATATAGTAGAACACATTTTAACGAAATTCATTTAAAGCCTTCGCACATGCAGATGTACGCACATATACGCACAGCTGTGCATACACCCATACGTGTGCGCATGCACGCACACGCACACACACATACGAGCGTACACGCACACACAGTTTCACATTTGGCATTTGTTCAAACAATAGCTTTACCTGAAAAATGAGAAAAATCGGAAAAATTACGACATATGAACTTTAAATATTTTATTCACAGTAAATGTTTCATCCAGTCAGCCCGATCAAAAGCAGTCAGTCCAGCCGTGGCCATCATGAATTTTCTTTTCAGCCCTTATGTATCTACAGCTACATTATCCAGTCTATTCCTCCATTGTTTTCGAGACGGTAGGGTGTGGTATAATGGTGATTTGACTGCTATTTCTTGCCGGCCCAGGAATAACTGTGTGGCTTCCTCCTTAGTTCGTTTTTATGTGTGTTTGCTTTTTCGACGTAAATCATTGCTCGTTTCTCCAGACTATTGTTTTTCCATCATTCAATGAAATAGTTCTTCAGAGAGAAAGAAGGCAAGATCAGATGACACGCTGAAAAACAGCTACGAAAGTAAAAAGTAAATGCAGGGGGAACAAAAACTATGTTAAATAAATAGTTAATAAGAAATCACTTCACACGCGCACGCGCACACTTACACATACACAAGATAAGCACAAGCTTCTAGAAACGTCTACCAACACACATACATTACAATACATTACAGATACACCACATTTGCGCATACCGTTAACGTTGGTGTAAGTATGGAAGAATAAAGTTGCCGTAAATACAGGAACAGACTCTACTGAATATTAGATTTAGTTCCATTTCTTTGCACAGGCTTAGTACAGGTGCAAACATAGCAGTGTAGTAAAGAATTTCGCTTCACAATCATGTGATTTCGTGTTCAGTCCCACTGCACAGTATTTTGGTCAAGGACCTCATCGGGTTATTTGTCCTGGATAAGGAAGAACACGCGCCCCCATAACTCGGTCCTATATGGGGACGTGAGGCTGGCTTTCTAAAGCCATATGAACGGTCATGTCGCTCAAGGAGGGTCCGATAAAGGTTTTCAAAGAATTCAGCTTGTCATTAACAGTCATACCAATTTGGCAAACGTTGACTTCTTGAAGCAAACCCTAAAAGCTATAGTTGGACAAGTACTACTCTTACAGTAAACCCAACAAGGAAACTGTGTATATCCACAGAAATTCCAAATGCCCTCAGCTATAATTAGGAGCATAGTCACAGGCATAATTAGAAGAATCTCTAAGTTATCAGTAGATAGAGAGATCTTCAAAAGAGCCGCCGCCATTATAACGAAGCATTAGCGAGGAGTAGATTCACTAAGTTAGTATATATGGAGGAAACGCCACCTGGGACCCGAAGAGAATTAGAAGGGAAAAGATAATGTGGTCCTGTAATTAAATATTAGATGAAATTCCATTTCTTTAAACAAGATTGGCAGAGGCGCAAGGTAGTGTGGTAAAAAA
>NC_068988.1:43472324-43472956 GCF_001194135.2 Octopus bimaculoides | reverse complement strand
ACCTTTAGAATAAGTATAGAACTTTAAATGATATGTACTGGTGTCGATTTGTTCGTCTAAAAACCCTGCAAGGTGGAGCTCCAGCATGTCTGCAGTCTAATGACTGAAACAAGTAAAAGATTAGATTGATGATCTATAGTTTCAACGAATAATGTGTTCTAGTTTGCATTTTTATTTTCGCGAATCTTCAATTTTTATGTCCTATTTCACATTGACGTCATCATAGTTCTGCCTAATTTAATTTATTTGAATTTTTTTATCGAATATTTTTCTGATAAATGTCAGTGCTTCATTTTCCTTTTTTTTCTTTTTTCTTTTTTTTTTTTTGGTATTTTCATAGCTTAGGATTTGTATTCTATCCAAATAAAGATTGACATCTCTTTGCTCCAGATGCACAAAAAATGTGCTCTACAAAACTTTTTAAAAGGAAATTTATTCAAAATTTAAACTGTTTAAATTGGAAGTTTGAATTGGATGCGCTATATGACAGAATATTTTGATATTATTTTAATGCTTTTTTTCTGTCTGTTTCTGCCAATTTATCTGTCTGCCTGTCTGCCTGTCTGTCTGTCTCTCTCTGTCTCTGTCTCTCTCTCTCTCTCTCTCTCTCTCTCTCTCTCTCTCTCTCTCTC
>NC_068988.1:43470794-43471457 GCF_001194135.2 Octopus bimaculoides | reverse complement strand
TATATATATATATATATATATATCATAGTCCACAGATGAGATCTAGAGATTCTCAGTATAGAAGACACTTAGTGGTGCTCAAAAGATTCAAACTTAGACTCCGATATCTTTACAGGGGATCAATTCCAAAGGGTAAAGAATGGCTATAAGAGGGATAAAGTTGAGCAGATATAGAGGCAATTATGCGGATAACCAAATAAAGCACATCAAATATTGAATACATCAAATACAAAATATGTATATATGTATACATGCAAAACGAGAGAAACCAAAAGGTGGAAAATTTCAGCTGATGAATTTTTAAGTATAAACATATAGATATTTATATTAATAGGTCTAACTTACACAGAATACAAATGACAGAGAAAATTAAAGGAGTGGAATTTTCTCTGTTGTTTGTACTCTGTGTAAGTTGGACCTATTAATATTAATATATATCTATACTTAAAAGTTCATCATCTGAAAGTTTCCACCTTTTGGTTTCTCCTGTTTTGCATTAATACATATATACTTATTTTGTATTTGATGTATTTAATATATTTTATAAATTTGATGTGTCTAATCTGTTTATCCGCATAATTGCCTCTCTCACTCTCTCTCTCCCTCACTCTCTCTCTCTCTCTCTCTCTCTCTCTCTCTCTCTATTTATCTATCTATCTATCT
>NC_068988.1:43467979-43469922 GCF_001194135.2 Octopus bimaculoides | reverse complement strand
ATATATATATATATATAAAGTAACAAACCAAAGAAAAGCATTCCTTCAAAGGGGTGTGCAAAACATCCAATTCGCTGGTACATCAGTTGAATACCATATAAAAATGGGTATAATGCAAATTACAAACAATAAATTAAGTAGAGAGATACGACTGACAAACCAATAATTTATTTATATTATAATATAACATAATATACTATGAATATAATATGATATAATATAAGATAACATAAAAAATGTTTGAAACCCAAAAAAGCCAACACTTTGTTTCGAATTATATACATTATTTGATATATAAACAATTCTATTCGCTTATATAAGTCTCATCAGAGCTAAGGTTTGAAGAAAGACGAAATTCCGTGTGAAATGACGGCTGGGTTGTAAAAAAATTAATTCAAATGCCTATGTATTATGAGCGTGAGTGTTAACTCTTCATCTATATAACAATAACAATTAAAAAGCAACAAAATTATATCGGACAAAATAATTAAGTAAATAGAATCTACAACTATCGAATTATGTTTCTATATATCTCAAATAATATTAGTCCAAACTCGTTTAGGTCGAAGACAATCTTTTGCTATTATAGTAACATACAACAACAATATATAAGTATATAAATGAAGTATCAGGGTCTTACTTGATCTAGAAACTTTAACAAAACATGTAAAAATATATAAATCTTAAATATATTGGTAATATATAAGAACTCTTCTCTTTATTAAAAGTTATCGATATAAAAAATATTGTTTAAAGTAACTAACAAAAAAATATTCTTTATTTATTTACTTTATCGGAGGGAGAATTCCGTTATAAATATGATTTTTTTCATGTTATCTTATATTAAATTATATTCATAGTATATTATGCTAAATTATAATATAAATAAATTATTGGATTATCAATTGTATCTCTCTATTTGATTTATTCTTTATATATATAGCTAAGAGTGAGGGATTATCAATCCGGGCAAAATGCTTCTTAACCTCTCTGGTTGCACAACAGGCTAACAATATTATTTAGATTAGAGAAGAACTCCAGGTTTTCTTAAGGCAGGGTACAAAGTTATGGTTCATCACATTTCTATATTGTAAATCTGTGGACGGACTCCAGACAAACTGGTTTTTACACAGAGTGATATATCAAACACCTTCAAAATAATAGTCATTAGGTACTTTTCCTTTATTGGAGCAAAATTATGTTACAGTTATTTCCAATAGTCATTATAGGTACATTACTGATAGGTTTATTCAATTGGTCTATTGATCAGTTGAGAAAAATTGAACGACCTAAAATGATTAATACTACTTTCGTCAGGGCCATTTCTGGTCATAACAAAGCAGAACGCTGAAGGAATGGTAAGCGCATGGAGGAGGGAGTAAAGCTGAAAAGCTGCGAGTAGAATAGAGAAAAGAGGAAGACAAGTTACAAAGGGTGAAGAGAAGTCTTAGATTGACCATATGTATAAATGGTTCATATCAAATTTAAACACAACAGTTGGAGAATATCTAACCTATAAACAATGCTTATACGGTAATGTGTGTTGACCTGACAAAAGCTAATGTTTTATGACTGTCCCTTTCCAAATTTTTTCTTCTATTAAGTGCCTCCTTCCTCTATCCTTTCCTTACTTCTCTTCACTGCTTTGTAACTTGTCTTCCTCTTTTCTCTATTGTACTTGTATCTTTCCATCATTTCCTCCCAACTCCATGCATTGACCATTCCTTCAGTGTTCTTTCGAACCAGAAATGGCTCTGACGAAAGTAGCATTAATTTTTTTTAGGTTGTTCATTTTTTTCTCAATTGACCAATAGATCAACTGAGTAAACCTATCAGTAATGTACGTATAATTACTACTGGAAACAACCGTAAGACAGTTTTGCTTCAATAAAGGAAAAATATGTAATGATCATTATCTTAAACTTGTTTTATATATATATATA
>NC_068988.1:43465591-43467829 GCF_001194135.2 Octopus bimaculoides | reverse complement strand
AAATTGAAAACGAAGAGGAAAGTAGAGATTTATTCACATCCAAAACGTTTTATTAAAAAAATTTCTACAGCATATATAACAATGACCAACATATGTTTCAACTGTACCAACTACACATTGCTCCGTATGCATCTTAGTTATGCATCCTAGTCACTGCAACCTCATCAAGGGTCCATCGCTTACAGCGTTTTCAAAGTAGACTAATTCAAACAAGCTTCCTGCGTTGGTATTCATTTGAAAGTTATAGCGTTACATTTTAAATCAAATTGAATTCTGGTCTTATAATCACCTCTACTGGTATTACAGATGAATCGTGATCTATAAAATATTCATTCATATTACAATCAATTGTAGCAGTTTTGATTGCATTTTACTATATGGAGTACATTATTTATTCGGAGGTAATTCACTTATGTTTAGATTTATACTCTCAATCAATATCATTATTGTTATTATTACTAAAATTACTTCAGTATCATTTGCAAAAATATCATTAATTATCACAATTATAGATGGTCAATTATGTTTCTTTAATTCGTTTAAATCTATATTTAATCTAATGTGCACATCTCATAGCCTGTTCCTGTTTAGTGCTTATAATAGTATATTTAGAAAAGAAAATTTGGTACATTTCCTCCACACACACACACACACACACACACACATATATATATATAACAAAAAAGGACATTGCAAAATTTTTCCGTATTATTTATTCACCATTACACATGTTTCGTTTGCTAATAGGAATAACAGAATTGTAGATGTCGGATAAACATGTAAGAAATTTCCCATTACAAATTGTACAGTGACTCAAATAATACAAAATTTACATTTCCCTACCTACATAATTATACATATATACGTACATATATATTTATATGTGTGCGCGTATGTGATCGTATCTGTGTTTATTCCCCACCACACCTTACACATGAACATTCGCATATATACTACTCTTTGGTTTTAGCCATCACTCCGATAAGCGATATATAAATGTTAAACAGGGCAGGGCCTGATGAGGAGAAGAAATTGTGTCGCAGTGTACCTATATGTTGTGATCCTGAATTGGGCAGGGGACGTATGGCCCTTGGTCCCAGCCTTGGATAAACTTTGAAACTAATGTTCAGGTCGTTTGGGCAATGCTGGTGGTATATTCTCCACGTCGTACAAATGATGTACCGCTCGCGGCGGCGCTGGAGAGAGTAGAGTTTCAAGGCTTTAAGGCAGTCCCAGTAATCGAGATCAGTCATGCCTTCAGTTCGTTTAGTGAGTGCCCTCTGGGGTGATTCAATTTTCGAGATGTTTTGTTTTGTATGGGGAGACCACAAGGGGCAGCAGTATTCGAGGTGTGGCCGTACAAAGGAGGAGAAAAGTGAAATGATGACACCTTGTTCTCAGGACCAGAAGGTTCTTAAGATCCAGGAGCTCATCCTACGAGCTATTTCGACCTTATTGTTGATGTGGGCACTCCAACTGAGATTGTTATCAATAATTACATCTAGGTCTCTGATATTATTAGATGCTGTGAGAGGTTCCCCTGAAGGAAGAGAGTATGGCTGTTTTAGTATAGACTTTCTTCCAAAATGCATCAGCTCAAATTTTCCCTCGTTTAGTTGCATTTTGTTTTTGTCTGCCCATTTACTCACAGTATATAGATCAGGCTGGAGTTGAGTTCGGCCTTCTTCTTCACTGGAGCTTAGTGTCATCAGCAAATATTTTCACTTTACAGTGATTTACAACGCTGGAGAGGTCGTTTATGTAAGTTATAAAGAGGAGCGGGCCCAAGACAATCCCCCTGAGAGACACCACTGGTGACTTTTGCTGGGCTTGAATGGACTCCATCGACCTCAATATGTTCTATTCGCCAGGAAATACTTAATCCAGTGTAGAAGTTTTCCACGGATTCCAGCATTTGCCAATTTTGAGAGTAAGATATTATGGTCAACTCTGTCGAATGCTTTACTGAAGTCAAGATATAATGCATACATACATATACACATACACACACATACATACACAAACGCACCCACACACACACACATCCACACACAGACATGCATGCATGCACACAGAGGCCCACATATATAAATATATATATGTGTATATATATATATATATATATATATATATAAATAATACAAAGAATATATATACATGTATACACACATATATGTACATACTTACATCTACATGTGTATATACATGTATAGCAGGGTACAGGACGTTAGAACAATA
>NC_068988.1:43463202-43464201 GCF_001194135.2 Octopus bimaculoides | reverse complement strand
ATATATATATATATAAGATGCTTCTGTACAGTTTCTGCCTCATAAATCTTAATTACAAGTTATTTGTCAACCTTGCTCACGGTTCGCCGAAGGTGCCGCAATTCAACCCAGTGCGGAATGGTTACGAATCTATCTTCTTAACCATACATCCATACCTACGCCTAAATATTTCTTGTGTGTAAGTCTTTGTTCTTTAATAGTCTTGTGTAGAGTAAATCTTGATAACGTATCTATGGTTGCCATTACCGTGTGCTGTTTTTAAATCTTATTTTTTTAATTCCTCCGATTAGAAACGTTTATGGTTTGCAGTCTATCATTCTGTATTTATGTGTATCTCGTTTAGAAAGTAGCTATTATGTATCCTCCTTATTTTTAGAAGGTGGAGCAATTAGGTATATCGTATTAGAGTTCTTTATCTTTTAACATGCGTGCATATGCTTGTAAGAATATCTATTGCTGAAAAGAGTGTTGTTTATTCCTAATAGAATTTCTTGTCGAGAGCGTCTTTGAAGATATCACTTGCAGAAGCAACAAGCAAAACCATTAATAGATTCTGTAATGGTTTCGAGAATACATAAAAGCAATAACGATAACATTAACGGCATCAACAAAAACAGTAGCATCAAGTTCTTCAAGACTTCCATCTTTAACGCAAAAAGATACAACCTTGAACATAACAACATACCTACACGTCATATAATTGAAAGAAAATTCAACATTTAGACACTAATGAGAGAATTAACGAAGTATATATAAACCAAGAAATAGCAGAAAACAGAGCAACAGTTGCATTCAATATGAAGCAAAATTTTTGTGCCGCAAAACAATATACAAATCAATTTGTAGCATTAATAAATCAGTCATTAAGATACCAGTTGAGCGCTAGAGTGAATGTAATCGACTCGCCTTCCCCTACTCCAAAATTTCAAAATATTAAATGGGATTCACTATGTAAGATATACTAATATATACATACATACGTACATACATACACACGTA
>NC_068988.1:43462014-43462985 GCF_001194135.2 Octopus bimaculoides | reverse complement strand
GTGAACTCAGAGCATAAAGACAGACGAAATGCCGTTATGTATTTTTTCAGCCTGCTAACGGTTCTGCCAACTCACTGGAATCTACAATCTAACAAATACTGATTTCAAATTTTGGCACAAGGCCAGCAATTTCGAGGGAGGGCATAAGTCGACTACATCGACCCTGGTGCTCAACTGGTACTTATTTCATCGACCCCGAAATGATGAAAGGCAAAGTCGTTCTCTGCGGAACTTGAACCCTGAACGTATAAACGGAGGGTAATGTCGCTCAGCAATTTATCCGACCTGCCAAAGATTCTGTCATTTCGCTGGAATCCGAAATTTCACAAATATTAAGAAGCAGTCAACATATTCCGACACACCTCGATACACTAATGTATATGCAAACGCATATATAGCACATAAATACAGTGAATATCAAACACGTAGATCTCCGCAACAAGCACTACACAAACACATAAATTGATAGCAAAGCATATTCATGATAACACACATTTCAACATAGAAGCGCGCGCGCACGCAACACACACTCACACTTCACGCATTCACACACTTTTTACCGAGACACTATTCCTAGTTGTTGCGATAAGGTAGTGGAGATTAAGGGACAGCCCTGACCGACAATTCACACGGTTTATTTACAGACGTAAGGCGACGGGTGATGACGAGTGACGTCGGGTTATAGCAAGAAATGGCGACAAAGAGAAGGGCTAAGAACGGACGAATATTTGGTGAAATTCTTTGACTGAGCCGTCTATGCTGTATTCATTATTTTTAGCTTATTGATATCTATGTACGTGCGTGCATGTGTATGGGTGTGTATATGTACGTACATTTATGCATACATACATACACACACATACCGTCATTTATATATATATATATATACGTGTATATATATATATATATATATATGAACATATATATGTGTGTGTATATATATATATATATATATATATATATATATATAT
>NC_068988.1:43458445-43460675 GCF_001194135.2 Octopus bimaculoides | reverse complement strand
TTCATACGGGTCTCTTTTCTATGCGGGACTATTTATGATGCACACTGAATTGAATTCATTAGGGCGAGGGATTTTGAACTCACTGGCCGATAAATTTCTTAACGTCTTCCTCACGTGGTATTGATGTTCACATGGTCATATTGGGACTACGGAGTGGGTCTGGATGGAGAGTGGATTAGCTATAGATATTAAGGAAGTATGATGGGGAGGCTGGAGACGTAATGTCTGATTTGGTTCCGTGATCTTGCCAGTGCCAGGATAAAAGGGGCAAGGAGATGTGGAGAGGGGTCAGACAGAAATGAAATTTGAAAAGAAACAGAAAGGTATAGGACTGGATATATACACACGGATATATATATATATATATATATATATATATATATATATATATATATATATATATATATATATATATATATATATATATATATATATACATTTATACATGCATATAGTTATGTATACATATGTATACATATGTGTGTGCACATATATATATATATGTGTGTGTGCGTGTGTGTGTGTCTGCACGCGCATATGTATATATATACATATTGTTGTTTCTATGTGTGTGCGTGTATGTTTGCATACATACAACATACATATAAACATATGTACACACAACCAACCACTCACGCAGACACATAGACAGATGGATAGATAGATAGCTTGATATATGCGTCTGATAGGGAGAACAAGAGCTGGGTAAAGGATGAATGAAATAAAAGGCTTATATAATAAATTACGAAATAATGTATATGTATTTTTATCCATCGCAATGTTTACGAGATTGTCTGTCAAGATATTCAAGCAGAATTTACAACAATTTTAAGTCTCGTCTGCTGGCTTCCATTTTGAACGCCAACTTTCTCTTTATTTATTTATTTATTTATTTATTTATTCATTTCTTCAGTCATTCGTTATATCTCTCATTTATTTATTCCATCTCTGTTTCCTAGTCTTATCTTTTTATTTGAAACCTTAATATTCTAAATCTTTTTTATTTCTTCATTTTTATCATTCCACCCCCTTTCCATTCTTTCTTCTATTTCCTCTCTTTCGTCCTGTCATTCCTTTTTGCTTTCTTTCTTCCCGCCAACTTCCTAAGGCTAACCATTTATCTCTTGCATGTTTCGGACTCCTCACCCCATCCCGTTTCACATCTTTTAACACATTTGTTCAACTTCATACAAGATTATGTTTAAGAGTATTCCTTTCTGATTTCAGCCTCTTTCGTCTCCAACAACACACATTCAGACCCACTGCATGTGCATATGTGTAGATGTGTTTGTATGTGCGCGCGCGTGTAGTGGGTTATCGGTATGTATATACTCTTTACTCTTTTACTCTTTTACTTGTTTCAGTCATTTGACTGTGGCCATGCTGGAGCACCGCCTTTAGTCGAGCAAATCAACCCCAGGACTTATTCTTTAGAAGCCTAGTACTTATTCTATCGGTTTCTTTTGCCGAACCGCTAAGTTACGGGGACATAAACACACCAGCATCGGTTGTCAAGCGATGTTGGGGGGACAAACACAGACACACAAACACACACACACATACATATATATATATACATATATACGACAGGCTTCTTTCAGTTTCCGTCTACCAAATCCACTCACAAGGCTTTGGTCGGCCCGTGGCTATAGTAGAAGACACTTGCCCAAAGTACCACGCAGTGGGACTGAACCCGGGACCATGTGCTTGGTAAGCAAGCTACTTACCACACTGCCACTCCTACGCCTATATGTATATTTATTATTCAATTTTATTTCTAGAGAAAGAGCCGGTTTCTAACCCAGATCCAAGGTTTCTTCATTGGAATTTCAACAACATCAACAGAGTATTTATGCATACTCATGTGTATATGTGTAGTATTTTGAGTCAGTGCATGTACAGGTTTGTATGTTTTGTTTTATGTATTGTATTCTCGTGCGTTTAGTTGCTTGTCTAAATATGCGTATATATATACTTAAGTACTAAACTTCTGGAAAGTTTTGCAAATTTTTACAGTTCCAGTGATGGCTTGAATCTGTAATCTTCTAATTATCGTTCTCCTTTCTGGTTTTGAGAAGCTTAATTGCTCAAAGTTGTGCTAAGGCAGTTTGTTGCTTATCCCAATGCCCAATTACAGTTGTAAGTCTGAATTTGTAATCCGGTATATATGTATGTATGTATGTATGTATGAGTGGAGGCGCAATGTCCTAGTGGTTAGGGCAGCGGACTC